>NC_021163.2:36112730-36117019 GCF_000331145.2 Cicer arietinum | reverse complement strand
TTTTATATATATTTATTAAGATTTAGTAATTAATATAAAGTGTTGATGTTATATTTATTTATTTTATAATTTCGACTATTCTCTAATGATGGTAATATTTTAATTTGAGTATTTGGAAAAATAAGTATTATTATAAGGATTATTTGAATATGAGAGTTTTGGTTATTAATGTATTTTAAAAGATTAATTATTTTTAATTATAAAATATTAGTTTTGAAATATTAATAATGATTTATTAATGAAATTGTGTTTAAAAAAAAAAAACTAGTAAAACCTAAAAGGAGACTAATGGGTTTGACCCATTTGTGAACCCTAATTGTTAATAAAATAAAACAAACAAAAATAGGAAGGGAGTTGGACGACGGCCGTAAAACCAAAGAGAAACACAACAACAATCTATAGTTTGACACCGATGATCGATAATTGTTCCAGAATAGTTTATCCGTTCTTGTCCAAATTTCAGTATGTCATTTTATTCATTTAGTAGTCAAATAAACCTACTTCCTCAGATTTTTTAACCATCCAAATTTCTCTCTAAAATATCCGACTTCTCCGTTTATAAAATACCTTAGTTTGAACCGTTCTCCTTCACCGTAAGTACGATTTGAGTGAAACCAACGCCAAAACGACTGTGTGAAAAATTTCTATTTTATCCAATGATTTGTTTTCTGATTTATGGTAAGTTTCCTTGACCGAATTTCAAATTTAGTTTTTAGAGTATCTTCTCATAAACTATTTTTAACGTTTACCCATAAACTGCCGAGTTAGATCGATTAATGGACAAAGAGTCAATGAACAAAGGCTGTTTGCTCGTGGAATCGTATTCGTGTGTGAAAGCGTCGAAATAAGATAAGCGGTGAGAGAGCGTTTGAATTCATGAGTGTAATATATTGTGAGATGAACGGGAAAACCGTATTTCCCAACGATTCATCCGAGGCTCGCTACGTACGGCAGTAGCCCTTTGAGGGATAAATTAATTAATGTGAAAATATGGATATTGTGAGATTAAAATATAGAATATAAATATTTGTAGGGTGTTGATTGATTTAATTTGTTTGAATGTGTGGCATTTGATATTATTGTGATATTTGATTTAATTTCGTTAAATGTGTGGCATTTGATATTATTGTGATATTTGATTTAATTTCTTTAAATGTGTGGTGTGTGATATTATTGTGATATTGGTTGTTGAATTAATTTTATGCATATGTTTGATTAGATGAGTTTAAATGATGTCATAATAAAAATAGATGTGTTGTGATAATTATATGTAATGATGATAATGTATGATTAACAATGGTGATGTGATAAATTTGTTATGAATATATGTGTTGTTGTATGATTGATGATAGTGGTTCTATAAATTGTGATGAGTTTATGTGATGATGATGATGTGTGATTAATAATAGTGATGTTATAAATTGTGATGAGAATATTGTGATTTCAATTTGTGTCTGAGATGACGGTATTAATGGAGTATCATATACCAACGAGGGGAGAAAATAAATATTGTGAATTTGTGAAGTGGAGATTATTTTGTCATCATATAGGTAGGGCCTGACAAGCCTAGTGATTCCGGGGAAGTACAACTGAATGAGCCTGATCGTGGCGGTCTGCTGTCGAGCCTTAAGGCAAGATTGTTAGACGTTGGAGGTATTCTGGTGGGGAATTCCTAGGTGACTTGGAGGTAGCACTCCAAATGTCGGGAGCTACCACGCAACACATGTTTACCTCGACTGTCACGTATATGTGTCTCGGGTTGAGTTGAGGGGATCTATGAGGACAGGGCCAATTTGAATTGTCCGTCCACCGGGATGGTGGCATAGTATCAAGCCTCCTAACCAAGTACTTCAGAGTTAGAATGGTACCGCATTGTGAAGTAGAGTCTAAGCTCATGCATACCATTGCATTTTCTTGTGATTGTTTTGTTGTGATTAATACGTATTATGTGTGATAATAATTTCTGCGATGATTTGATGTTATAGTGAAGTGTATTGATTTTCCTTGATTTTGACTATACAATGTGATGTTTTTCTTTGAAGAATGTTTGTGTAATGATATGGTTTATTGATGATTAATTGTGTGTTCCTCTTATTTATATTATATTGAAAGCTTATTATTTTTGTTACTGCATTTATATAGGTGGTATAATATGGATAGGAAATGGATTTCAGCCAATCGATTGTCAAAAGAGTATGAAATTGGAGTGAAGGAGTTTGTTGAGTTTGCAGTGAAGAATGCAAAAGATCCAAATAGAGTAGTTTGTCCTTGTTTAAAATGTTGTTTTGGAAAACGTGTTAGAGAAGATGAATTAGAAGGACATCTAGTATGTAATGGAATTGATCAAAGCTACACATGTTGGATAAGACATGGTGAGAAAAAAAAAGGAAACATTAATTTTGAGAATAGTTCGACATATGCTTCAACTGACTTCGATACAGATACATATGAGCCGGACCGAGTTGAGGAGATTGCAAAAGTAGTTGAAGAAGATCTTCGGGATTGTCCTAAAATGTTTGAGAGTTTGTTGAGTGATGCAGAGAAACCATTATATAATGGTTGTACTAAATTCACAAGATTGTCGGCGATATTAAAGTTGTACAACTTAAAAGCGAGTAATGGATGGTCTGATAATAGCTTCACATAATTATTAACACTCTTAAAAGATATGTTGCCGGATGATATTGAACTTCCCAGTCGAACCTACGAGGCTAAACGGATTTTGTGCTATATTGGCATGAGTTACGAAAGGATTCATGTGTGTCCTAACGATTGCATTTTATTCGAAACGAATATGAATTACTTAAGGCGTGTCCGAAATGCAATATCTCTCGATATAAGAAGAAAGAATCTACTCCAGCAAAAGTCGTGTGGTATTTTCCTATAATACCAAGATTTAGGCGCATGTATCGCAGTGAAGAAGATTCAAAACACTTGACATGGCATGCAGATGAAAGAATTAGAGATGGAAAGTTTCGACACCCTGCAGATTCCCCACAATGGGCAAAAATTGATCACGAGTATCCTGAATTCGGGAGAGAGTCAAGAAACCTAAGACTTGCACTTTCTACTGATGGAATGAATCCACATGGTCTTCAAAGCATCTCACACAGCACGTGGCCTGTGATTTTGTTGATTTATAACCTACCTCCATGGTTATGTATGAAGTGTAAGTTTATGATGTTGTCTCTGTTAATTTCTGGACCCAAACAACCGGGGAATGATATCGACGTATACTTGACTCCTCTAATCGAAGATTTAAAACGTATGTGGGAGACATGTGTGGAAGTTTATGATGGGTATAGGAAAGAATGTTTCAATTTGAGGGCTATGTTGTTCGACACAATTAATGATTTTCCAGCATATGGTAATTTATTAGGATATAGCATTAAAGGTCAGTGTGCATGTCCTTTATGTGAAGAGAGTATAGATTGGATGCGGTTGAAACATTGTAAGAATAATGTATTTCTTGGGCATCGTAGATTTTTACCTTATAGTCATCAGTATCGTGGGTGGAGAAATGCCTTCAATGGAAAATCAACACCGACTGGATATCAAATACTTGAAAAAGTACAAGGTTTGACCAATAAATTTGGCAAACCATTTGCGGGAGAGCTGTTCAAAACTGGGTGGAAGAAAAAGTCACTAGTCTTTGAATTGCCATATTGGAAGTCGTTGTATATAAGACATTTTCTCGATGTGATGCATATTGAAAAAAATGTATTTGATAGTGTTATTGGTACGTTACTCAATGTTCCACGAAATTCTAAAGATGGCATCAATGCAAGATTGGACTTGGTCGATATGGGAATAAGAAATGAATTGGGTCCCGTAAAGAAAGGAAATCGCACATATCTACCTCCAGCCGCTTATACTCTATCTAGAAAGGAAAAAATTGTTTTATGTAAATTTCTACACGAAGTTAAAGTTCTGGAAGGATACTCTTCAAACATTAAAAATTGGTTTGTATGAAAGACCTCAAGTTAAAAGGTTTGAAGACCCATGATTGTCAAATTCTAATGGAGCATTTGCTACCAATAGGTATATGTTCGATTTTACCTGAAAAAGTTCGACGAGCCTTAACTAGATTATGTTTCTTCTTTAGGGAAATTTGTAGTAAAGTGGTCGATCCTCAAAAATTACCGACATTGCAGAGGGAAATTGTTGTTACTTTGTGTGAGCTTGAAATGTATTTCCCACCCTCGTTTTTTGATATAATGGTTCACCTTAATGTTCATCTGGTTAAGGAGACACAACTTTGTGGACCAGCTTATATGAGATGGATGTAT
>NC_021163.2:36109403-36112453 GCF_000331145.2 Cicer arietinum | reverse complement strand
TTTTGTTGGTATGTATGACCTCGTAATAAGCGGAATATATCAGAATGTATCAGTTCTTTATGAAATTAAATCAATTTCATACACACAGCGGAAATTAAATTGTGGCATACAAGATTAGCAAGTCTTATTAGATTGATATGAGATTAACCAAGATGCATACAAGTCAAATTATCAGATTAAACAATATTACTTATTACAGAATATGTTTAACATGCATCTAATTTTAATCACATATACAGATATATCAAGATAGTAAATCAAAGGAGATAAGGGTTAGAGAAGATTGCACCAAGGATTTATACTGGTTCAGTTGTCCACTTGACAACCTACATCCAGTCCTGCAAATCCAAACGGATTTCAGATTTTCTTCTCCAATAGAAAGAATCAATTACAGATTGTCCAGTTTCCTCCCCGAAACCTATCTATCTTAATGATCTCTTTCCTATTGATCACCCTCTGATCCTTGTAGATACTCAGCAACCTATCACAGAATCAAAGTACAACTCTTTCTTGTTGAGCACTCTCACCCAAGAAAGTAGTCACCAGTTTCTAGCTGGATTTTCTCGCTTTGTTTTTGTTTCAAAGAATTATTACAAACAGAATACAGAAAGAACAAAAAGTAGTCTTCAATCTTGGTCAAAATGGCTTCTCATAATTCTGGATATCAAAGATTTGTTTTTGAGAATCCTTGTCTTTCAAGATTGTTTAGCAGCTATCTTTTTGATTGTTGATAATCCTCTTTTTCAATTTGATCTGAAAAAGTAATCTCATAACCAAGTGTTATTGTGTATCAAGAATATTCAATGTATATTTCAGATTGATATCATTGTTATTATCATTCATGTTATTGAAAGACAGATTGAAGACAGTTTATATAGTTTCTGAAAAACACATTAATCAATCGATTTACCAATCGATTTCGTAAAGTGATAAACCAGTCTAATCGATTTGCCAATCGATTATCGTGTGTCTTGTTTTTCTTGAATCTTGAAACTATATAACCCAATCGATTTACCAATCGATTCTTTAAACAACATTTCTCAGTGATTATGTTAAGACTGATATGAATCGATTTCGTAATCGATTGCAGATGTTATGTTCAAACTGAAACACATATCAATCGATTCCATAATCGATTTATCAAATCTTCATAATCGATTAACAAATACTTAAAATCGATTTGGTCACACGCTCAGAGTTCACTGGGTTTTCAAAAGGTTTTGTCAATCGATTTGCCAATCGATTGAGTTTAAGTCAGTGACTCAGCTATTTTGATACTAATCGACGTGCCAATCGATTTGTATGTATTTGTCTGAAAACGTTCTTACCTGGGATTTGGTTCAATCGATTTCCCAATCGATTTCGACCAAATTTAACTTGATTGAAATATTACAACATAGATTGTCCAATCGATTTGTATGTCACAGGAAAAGTTATTTTGCAAGTGATTTTTAAGTAATCGATTTGCCAATCGATTACCCTTAAAACTGGGTTTCCACTGTGACTTATCCAATCGATTTCCCAATCGATTTATTTCAATCAGGTTTACTTTGTGAATTGTATAATCGATTTGTCAATCGATTACCCTCAAAACTGGGGTGCCACTGACTTGTGCATTTTCAATTTCTAATTCAGTCAGTCGATTGCCCAATCGATTATACCAACACAAACAGTTGTGTTTCCTTACACCTTTGTTATGAAATCGATTTCCCAATCGATTTGCTTTAGTCAAAAGTCAACTTTTGTTGATTTCTTGTGTTTCAAGCAACCTGTTCCAAGTGTGTAGGATTTGATTGTTGTTCCTGAAATCTTGCTCAATTCAAATATTAGATTTATCATGTATTGTATGAACATTGTTGAATTATTAATTATGTCAAAATTAGGAATCAAAGGATCAAAATCCAACAATCTCCCCCTTTTTGGCATAATTGACAATTCATACAATTGTAACTTGAGCATTTCAAAACAACAAGCATAAGTGTATTATAAACAACATTATTACTTGTTATTAAGTAACAGAGCAAACTATATCATAAGTATCAAAGTAATAACAACATGCAGACAAACATCAACAATGCAACTGTCAAGTTATAATATTTCTCCCCCTTTGTCATTTAAGTCAAAAAGGTAGAAACAATTTCTCCCCCTATGTTAAAGAACATATGCATTGGGTTTGAAACATATAACACAGTGCATCAAAAACAATGAAGTTTATATGTCTAAAGGCAAAATCAATCAATGCAATTAATGAGCAACTTAGATGATTAAGCCAAAAAGATATAACATTTATAAAAATTCATCATACATCACAGAATTATAACAGGTCAGAGCAAAACAGTATGAAACCTAAGGGTCCTAATCACCTAGTCTAGGCTGGTCCTCACTATCATCTATGGGAGAGGTTGAGACCGCTGTATTAACCTCAGCAGGTGTCTCCTCACCGTGAGTCTCAGGGTTATCTAGGGGATTTGGGTTAGGTTCATCTGCAGCTTGACGACCAATATCCGCGATGTCTTCAAATGACAGTTTGATGCCGAGGTGTGTTTGAATCGCATCCATATCGTGAACCACTGAGTTCAAGGAGTCTTGCAGAGTCCTTAAGCGTGCTTCCAATCTGGTCTGAGATTCCAACACTTTGGCATTGTGTGCCATCTGAGCTTCAATGAATTCTAATATTCTGTTCACAAAATCAGGAGTAGCAGATTCAGTGACTGGTGGAGGCTGAGACTGAGGTTGAGGTTGGGGCTGGACAGGGTCAGCAGCTGCTTGAGGTCTTATCCATTTGCCATGTAACCGTTTCAACTGCATCTGATTCACAATCGATTCACCAAACACCAATGTCGTTTTAGCAGATTCCTCATTTCCAAATGAGACCTTGAAGTGTTTGAGAATTTTAGTGATCAACTGTGGATAAGGCAGCATCAGCTTGCTTTGAGATGCTTCCAACATGTGCCTTAGCACAATCCAACACCAGCTCATCCTTAACTCTTTGGATAAGCCCCACAGCAGTATGATGTCCAACTTCTGGACCACTGCATGATTTCCCGATC
>NC_021163.2:36108994-36109166 GCF_000331145.2 Cicer arietinum | reverse complement strand
GAAGCAGTAAAACCTTCTTCAGTCATCTTAAATGTAGAATAAAACTCCCTGATCAGCCTTGGATAGATGTCAAGTGTAGAAGACAGAAAACTTTCCAATCCATGAAACTTGAGGTGGTTCTGAAAAGTGAATTCCACAACATCAAAATACTCAAAATCCATGGTTCTAGCTT
>NC_021163.2:36107904-36108494 GCF_000331145.2 Cicer arietinum | reverse complement strand
GTGAGCAGATTTAGTCAGTCGATCTACTATCACCCATATAGAATCATTCTTTCTCCTTGTTTTAGGCAATCCAGTTATAAAATCCGTGGAAATGCTGTCCCACTTCCATTCCGGTATATCTAAAGGTTGCAACATCCCAGCAGGTCGTTGATGTTCCACCTTCGCTTTCTGACAAGTTAGACAAATTGATACATACTCCGCTACATGTTTCTTCATTCCTGGCCACCAATAATGCTGTCTCAAATCCTGATACATCTTTGTTGCTCCAGGATGAATACTCAACTTGCTCTTATGAGCCTCTTCTAAGATTGTTTTCCTCATATCTGTAATTCCTGGTACACAAATCCTACCATTACATCGCAAAATATTATCTGATCCAACCTTGAACTCAGTCGTCTTCCCTTGCACTATTAGGTTCCTCTTTTCTTGTATTAAGACATCATCTTGAGAATTTGCAATGTCTTCAAGTAGTCCACTCAAAATCTTAATCATTCCGAATTTCAAAATTCCCGGTGCAAACTCTACGTTCAAGTGTAGGTCTCTAAAATCTTCCCATAACTCTTGTTGTCTAGCCATAATTGTTGAAGACA
>NC_021163.2:36103174-36106223 GCF_000331145.2 Cicer arietinum | reverse complement strand
GGTTCTACCTTCGGAGCCGTGCAATCCTTTGCCATGTGTCCTGGCTTCTGACAATTGTAGCAGGTGAGAGTATTAGGGGTACAAGCGTTAGCATAATGTCCCTCTTCCCCACATCGGAAACAACGAACCACTCGTCCCAGTTGTCTCCCAAAATTCTGGTTCCCTGGGCGATTCTGCCCACCGTTGTTAGTTCGTGGTCGATTGTAAGGTTTAGCAACTTGCTTCCCCTTGTTCTGAAAATTCACCCGACTAGGTCCTCCTGCCCTAAAACTCCCTCCTCGGCTAGCCCTCTTATTCTTCATATCCTCAACATCCCTACACTTTTCCACTAGAACTTGGAAACGTTGAATTCCCAAGGGCAAGACCGAGTCTTGAATCTCATACTTTAATCCGTCTTGGAAACGATGACACATGAATGGTTCATCAATCTCTTCACGGAAAAACCTGAAGTGTCTAGATAACAATTCAAACTTAGCAGCATATTCACCCACAATCATGTTCCCCTGATGCAGTTTCAGGAAATCATCACCCAGCTTAGTCCTGGTACTCATCGGGAAGTATTTGTCTAAAAACTTCCTTTTGAATGATTCACAGTTCACCTCCTCGTGAGCTGACCTCATCAACAATCTTGCACTCCTCCACCAATACTCAGCATCCCCTAGTAGCATATAAGTGGCATAGTTGACCTTCACTCTCACCTGACAGTTAATCATTTCGAAGATCTTCTCCACTTCTTGGATCCATTGATCCGCCTTCTCCGAATTCTCATCCCCCTTAAAGTTGGGAGGATTGTAACGACGAAAGTCCTCTAATCCTCTTGACTCTGCAGCACGGATCTCTCTTCCCCTCTTTTCAAGATCGCGTTGAGTCTTGGCAGCAGTCTGTGCAGCAACATAAGCGGCCATGTTATTCATAGCCTCCACCATTTGATCATCCCTATTAGCATTGGCTCTCGGAGCGTCATTCCTTCTTGGCGGCATGGTTTTTCCTATAAAACCATCATCAAGTAGAGTCTTAACACTACTTCAAATAATTCCAAAACTAGCTTCCGACCACGTTAACACGTAATAATTATAGCGGACCTGACAACTCAACCCCCTAAACCGACGCATGATCAGATAATAACTCCCAACTTATAGGTTGACCTACAATCTATAACTAAGGTTCCACAGCCCCCAAAGAAAACCAAACCAAAGCTCTGATACCACAATGTAACACCCTGTATTTCAAAGCGAGGGTGTATTTTTTTTTTAAATAAATTAAAATAAAACAGAGAAAAACAAATAAGGAAATAGCTTTGGATAAATAATTGAGTCATTATAATTTACAAGCAGCGGAAGAGTTTCTCAAAATACGAATCCAAAGTATTTACACTTCAAAAGGTGGTACATAGACCCCATCATAAATAACATGTCAAACAGACAAATTTAGTATCGGTACCGTTTTCCAAATTAAAGTACTGTAACCCAAAAAGAAGGACGTCTAGTCCCTATACATCAACCTAATCTGATCATCCTACCAAAAAACTATACACCCTGAGTATCTCCACGCGCCCCGTGAGATCCTCCTAATGTAACTGCAATCACGCGTTCCCATCTCCATTCCCGTCCGTAGGGTACGAACCGGTAGGATCGTCCTGACTCTCATCTGAGGGCAAAGCCCAGATTTCCACAATAATTGTAAAGGGTCACCAACCAAAAAAAGTAACAGTTAACACATAGCAATTAAGTTTTTAAATGCTCAAAACAACTTTTCAACTAAGCATGCACCTTAAAAGGATTTTCCATATGCTAAAAGTTCATATAATGCTTGTCAATTAACAATGAACTCAAAATGAAGTTCTCAAATCATCAAGTAATACATAACTGACCAAAGCATTGATAAATCAATTGAGCAATCGATTATCTAACTCAAAATAAGGACTTTTGCTGAGCCAATCGATTGCCAAATCGATTTGGTCAGTTCTGCTGAGTTTTTGCATGACCAAATCGATTTCTAAGTCGATTTTGTCAGTTTTGATGAGTCCCTGTGTTGCCAAATCGATTTCCAAATCGATTTTGGCAGTTTTGCTGAGTTCCTGCCTCTCTGCCAATCGATTTCCAAATCGATTTCTTAAAAGATTTTGAAAGATATATTTATACAATCGATTGGCAAATCGATTAGGTTAAAATAGTGAACTTCCTGCAACTCATCCAATCGATTGGGAAATCGATTTCCCTGCTTATCCTTCCAAAAATACATAAACTAATCCAATCACATTCATACACAACTCCAAACCTTAAGACTTAGCAATTTTCACACAATCACTACGACAAATTGGGTTTCGAAATAGTTTTACAATCCATCACTCTTACACACAATATCAATACACAACACTTAGCAATTTCAACACAATTTCCACGATAAAACTCAAACTCAAAATACTTAATCATAAACTTGAATTAAACACGACTCGTGTGCCAAGCACCCTAGTGTGATGCATATATGCCAAAATGCATGGACTCGGAATTCCAAACCAAAACCCTCCTCGAAGGGCCGTAAATCATAATTGTACCGCCTATCGCAGGCCAAAGTACCAATTACCGAGGTGCCACCTATCACCGGTCTGCACGATTTACCAAAAAGCGTAAACCATAAACGTACTGCCTATCACGGGCCCGTATCGTTTACTGAGGTGCCACCTATCACGGGTCTGCACGGTTTACTAAAAAGAACGTAAATTGTAAATGTACCGCCTATCACAGGCCAAAGTACTATTTACCAAGGTGCCACCTATCACGGGTCTGCATAATTTACAAAAAAGCGAAAAACATAAACGTACTGCCTATCACGGGCCCGTACCGTTTATCGAGGTGCCACCTATCACGGCCCTGCACGGTTTTCAAAAACATAAATCATAAATGTACCGCCTATCACAGACCAAAGTACTATTTATCAAGGTGCCACCTATCACGGGTCTGCACGATTTACAAAAAGAATGAAAATGCAAGAGCATACACTGACTCCATCCACGACAATCGTTAAGCAAATGCAGATATTAAAAGATTCC
>NC_021163.2:36080077-36098925 GCF_000331145.2 Cicer arietinum | reverse complement strand
CGAAACGAAGCTTAGATCTAGATGAAACGGGGAGGTTTGTGTTTGACGGTTTTGAAATCCTTAACTCTGTTTTTGAATCCGAGAAGGTGGAAGAAGTTGAGAACTTGATCTTTCTCACCCACTAGCCTTGGGTTTCAATTCTCGAACTTAAAGGAAGCAAAGAAAACGAAAAATGGAGGAAGGAGGGAGATGAGCGCGAGGCAGAGGAAGAAGATGGAAAAATCATGCTTTTCTTTCCTTTCTCTTTCTTTCCTTTCTTTTCCTTTCTTTTTTTCTTTTCTTCCTTTTTCCTTCTTTCCTTTTTATATCCTTTTCTTTTCTCCCCAAACAAATATATACATATAGATATTTATATATATATTAATTACTTTTAACAAATATCTCAAAATATCTAGATATTTGTAAAATTCCCATTTCACCCGTAACGCACTAAATTCTTCGTAAAGGATTCACCGCAGTTAATTTAATTTATTCATCGACGAGTAATTCTAATCGGCATCAAAATATCTCTTTGGTCATATAAACTCCAAAATATTAATAACTTTGGCTAAAAAGCCTCCGAGTTCAATACCAAAATACACTAAAATACATAAAGTATACTTTAAAATTATGGGTCTTACAATTTTCCTTTTAAAATAGGAAGTTGTTATTTGAAGGAAACTTACTTCTACCTTAGAGTTCTCAGAAAATTCTACTCTTGTTTAAGGAGTTTCTCATTTCGACAATAGGAGACCATTCTAGATTTTTTAGTTCTCAGAAAATTCTGCTCTTTGTCTCTAGTAGGTCTCCTTCAGCTACTTCCAATTCGAACTCAGGTTTGAGCTGATACTTCAATGGATTTATTGAAAAACTCCCTAAGGTACAAGGTATTGATACCATAATAGTTGTAGTGTATAGACTTACTCCGTATGCTCGTTTCATTCCCCTTGGCTAACCTTTTACTGCATGAGATGTAGCAAAAGCTTTCTTGAAAGAAGTGGTTGAATTGCATGGTTTTCCATCCACTACTCTTAGGAACCCAAGAATTGGATTCATTGATTTAGAGGAAGAACAATAATATTTAGAAAGAAAAGATAAGAAATAATAAGAGAGAACCTCTACTAAGAAAGTGATACACAAGAGCGGATATAAAGAATTAGGTTCAATGGGTAATAACAAGTTGTGAAGTGATATGAGATGAACATTGTAACACCCCAATTTTTAACAGCGCGAGTGTATTTTTTTTTTCAAAACAAATTCATAATAACAAAGAAATAAATAAGGAAATACTTTTGGATAAATATTTAAGTCGTAACACAACGACAAATAAGTTAACAAAATTCACAAGCAGCGGAATAGTTTTTGGAATACGAAACCAAAATATTTACACATCAAAAAGTGGTACATGGACCCCATCGTAATAAAATGTCAAACATACAATATTAGTATAGGTACAATCTTCCAAATTAAAATAAACACAACCCAAAAAGAAAGACGTCTAGTCCCTATACGTCAACCTAATCTAATCATTCTACCAAAAAAACTATACGCCCTGAGCGATCTCCACGCGCCCCGTAAGATCCTCCTAACATAGCTCCAGTCAGGCGTTCCCATCTATATTCTCATCCACAGGGTACGAACTGGTAGGATTGCCATGACTCTCATATGAGGGCAAAGCCCAGATTTCCACAATAGTTGTAAAGGGTCACCAACCGAAATTAAATGTTAACACATAACATTTAAGTTTTTGAATGCACAAAATAACCTTTCCACTAAGCATGCACCTTAAAAGGATTTTCCATATGCTAAAAGTTCATAAAATACTTGCCAAATGAAAATGAAGTCAAATTAAGTCTTAAATCAACCAAGTAATAAATAACTGGCCAATCCATTGATGAACCAATTGAGTCATCGATCATCTAACTCAAAATAAGAATTTCCACTAAGCCAATTGATTGGGAAATCGATTTGGATGAAGGGTTTTAGTGAAAACTGAACTCTGGGCTTAATTCAATCGATTTAGAAATCGATTGAACGAATAACTGAGCCCCTGTATTAAAGCCAATCGATTTCCAAATCGATTTTGTCAAAATGGCTGAGCTCATGTAATGGCCAAATCGATTGGCAAATTGATTTTGTCAAAATGGCTGAGCTCCTGTAATGAAGCCAATCGATTGCCAAATCGATTTTCGAGGAGTAGCTTTTAATAGAATCGATTTGGGAATCGATTTCCCTGCATGTTTTTCTTAAAACTACATAAACTAACTCAATCACATTCACACACAACCCCAAAACATAACACTTAGCAATTTCCACACAATCACCACGACAACTTGAGTTTCGAAACAGTTTTACAATCAATTTCACTTACACACAATTTGTTCCAAAACATAGACACTTAGTACAATCATCATAATCACAATGACATCTCAAGTTCAAACACTCAATCATACACTTGAATCAAACACGACACGTGTGTCAAGCATCCTAATGCAATGTGTATATGCCAAAATGCATGGACTCGGAATTCCAAACCAAAACCCTTCTCGAAGGGCCGTAAATCATAATTGTACCGCCTATCGCAGGCCAAAGTACCAATTACCGAGGTGCCACCTATCACGGGTCTGCACGATTTACTATAAAGCGTAAACCATAAACGTACTGCCTATCACGGGCCCGTACCGTTTACCGAGGTGCCACCTATCACGGGTCTGCACGGTTTACAAAAACGTAAATCATAAATGTACCGCCTATCACAGGCCAAAGTACTATTTACCAAGGTGCCACCTATCACGGGTCTGCACAATTTACAAAAAAGCGTAAACCATAAACGTACTGCCTATCACGGGCACATACCGTTTACCGAGGTGCCACCTATCACGGGTCTGCACGGTTTACAAAAACGTAAATCATAAAAAATGTACCGCCTATCACAGGCCAAAGTACTATTTACCAAGGTGCCACCTATCACGGGTCTGCACGGCTTACTAAAATAACGTAAATTGTAAATGTACCGCCTATCACAGGCCAAAGTACTATTTACCAAGGTGCCACCTATCACGGGTCTGCACAATTTACAAAAAAACCGAAAACCATAAACGTACTGCCTATCACGGGCCCGTACCGTTTATCGAGGTGCCACCTATCACGGGTCTGCACAATTTACAAAAAAACCGAAAACCATAAACGTACTGCCTATCACGGGCCCGTACCGTTTATCGAGGTGCCACCTATCACGGGTCTGCACAATTTACAAAAAAACGAAAACCATAAACGTACTGCCTATCACGGGCCCGTATCGTTTATCGAGGTGCCACCTATCACGGGTCTGCACAATTTACAAAAAAACCGAAAACCATAAACGTACTGCCTTATCACCAAACCTAACTCTAAGATTTTACCCACAAAGCCTTAAATTCATTTTCCCCAAATCAACACTTTAACCCTAACAAAATTCTTTCCCACACAACCATAGATAAGTCCCTAAATGCAAACTAGAAGTTTGGAAGGAGCCCTTACCATTACGTTAGTTTTAACGTGCGATTACGGTACCGTGAGTGAATCCGATAAAATCTCCGCTCGCAACGTCGCTTCCAAAGTTGGTTCCCTAGCACCGTAGCGTGGTAGTGAACAACTTTCCCTTCTATCTCTTTGCGAAACGAAGCTTAGATCTAGATGAAACTGGGAGGTTTGTGTTTGACGGTTTTGAAATCCCTAACACCGTTTTTCTTTGTTTTTGAAACAACGAGGGAGTATGAAGCTGAGAAATCCTTGCTTTCTTACCCACTAAGCCTTGGGTTTCTATTCTTGAACAAAAGGAAGAAGCGAAAATGAAAATGGAAGAAGGAGGAAGAAGGTGGTCACGCGAGGCAGAGGAAGAAGATGGATTTTGTTTTCTTTCTTTCCTTCCCTTTTCCTTTCTTTCTTTTTCCTTCCTTCCTTTCTATTTCTTTTCTTTCTATTTTCTTCCCTTTTCCCTTCACACAAACATATATATACATATTAATTACTTTTAACAAATATCTCCAAATATCTAGATATTTATTAAAATTACCATTTCACCAATAAGGTATTAAATTCTTCATAAAGAATTCACCGTACTTAATTTAATTTATTTATCGACGAGTAATTTTAATCGGGGCATCAAATATCTTTTTGGTCATATAAACTCCAAAATATTAATAACTTTGGCTAAAAAGCCTCCGAGTTCAATAAATCAAAGATGCATGATCCATGAAGCGATGATAGGATGAGGTAATAGAAACTCTTAATGATATCTATACTCTATATGGAGTGGAGTACCTAGTTATAAGAGTACTCTTGATAGACTTACCTATGTGAATGTGGAAGTGGGAACGCTTCTTGTGGAATTTTGAGGCATAATTCCTATAGCGTACATTATACTAGGATAGACGCGTCGACCATTAATGCACGGGCTTTAGAGAATACACCCTATGAAAAGGTTGTGTGTTGGTTTGACGTCAGATATAGAGTTCAAGACTACGAGTCACTTGTTGAATCTGAATCATACATACTATGCAAAGGTTCAAGTCAAGAGACACATTTGTTTAAGCACGATCTTATAGAAGTATTTGACGCTATTTCAGAAACATTTTTTTTTTAAGTTCAAGTGGGAGATTGTTGGAACATAGAGTATGTTAATGTGTGAATTTAAAAATTGTTGAAGTCCCACATTGAAAAAATCTCATATTTTGAGTTGTTTTCAAGTCTATAAATACTTAAGTCCCACATTGGATAGAAAACATATGTGAGTTTACTTCCGTCACTATATAATGAGTTTCAAACTCTTGTAATAAGTATACCAAAGTTAGATGCATTTCCCAACTTTCTCTTTTCTCCCTTTTCTATTCTGCTCGACTTATTTCCGAGTCATTTCTCCCCTTTCTTTCTGTCCCTTCAACTTTTAGAGCGGTTGCTATGTCGTAGTACCTTCAATTTTTAGGTGGTCCTAATACCACTATCCTTTTTAGAGCAATTGTTATGCCGTAGTGCCTTCAATTTTTTTAGCGGTTGTTATCCCGTAATTTTGTTGATTTTTGAGGGGTCCTAATACCACTATCCTTTTAGAGCGGTTTTATTCCGTAATTCTGTCGATTTTGGAGTGGTCCTAATACTACTATAAACGATTTTTACGCCGTAGTCTTTTAGAGCAGTTTTTGTGCCGTAGTCTTTTAGAGCAGTTTTTGTGTCGTAGTCTTTTAGAGCAATTTTTGTGTCGTAGTATTTTAGAGCAGTTTTAGTGCCGCAATCTTTTTGATTTATGAGTTGTCATAGTATCATATTGGGAGTGACTTTAAATAATATATTAAGAGTGACTTTAACAGTCATATTGATGGTGTAATTCTATAACGGTTTTTTCGGTGAGGTGGAACTCCGATACAATAAATGTAGGTTGTTTTATCCTACGGACTTCGTGGTTGATAGTCTGCCTTGCACAATCTGGGCAGTGCCACGAAATGTCTTAAAGAGAGCGACCTATCCGTGAATTAACCCAGTAATATCTTCGATGACATAAATTGATTTTCAAAATAGTTTCGAAACTCAAAAACAACAATTTTCAATAAGGTAAATACTGTATTGGTTATATGTAAGTTTCTATGTTAAAGTTCTCTAAATCAAGAGGTATGTTGATGTGGATTTTTGTTGATTCCGCAAGAGACAAGTGATTTTGTAACGCCCTGAATATTTGATCCAAAACATTACTTAAAAATACTTATTGCTTAGAAAAATTACGAAACAGTGCAATCTCAATAAACTTGTTTAATTGTAATTTCTTAATTTAATTCCAAAAACTTAGTAATACTTGTATGATTTTCATACAAACAGTAATTTCTAATTAAATAAGTAATATACAACTTATAACTCTCATTCCCAATATAACCTAACAGAGCGGGACTTCTCCTAAACTTGAACTTCAAGACTCATTAACCTGTAATAACTACGATTTCGCAAGCCCAAGGCCAAGTCAGTCAAACATAAACAATGAAAGAGGTGAGTTTTAAAATCATGTTGAAAGTATAACATAAGTAAGAAGAACACGCAAATAATCAACACAAAGTTGTATCAACCACATCACAATATATCAAAACATTCGAGGAAATAATCATATTATAGAATCAAAATCACTTAAGGAAAATCAATATCTCATTATAATATTAAATCATCTAAGAGAAATTATTATCACATTAGATACACATTAACCACAACAAAACAATCACAAGATTGTGCAATGATATGCATGTTCCTAATAACTATATGATCCAGATATAATACTTGTCACTAAGGCAACTTCCACATAGAAAACCACTCATACAAATGGGGAAAAATAAACCTGCTACAAAGACAACTTTCACGAAGATGCATATGCCATGACATGGTGGTGCGTTTTCAAAATAAAATATTCTCATATAGTCCACTAAGATGCATATGCCATGACATGATAATGTATTATCAAAATAAAACATTCCCACATAGTCCACTAAGATTAGGTCAAATGATCCAAAAATAACTTATACAAAATAATCACTGTATTCAAATATCACTAAGATCATACATCATGTGTTCTTATCATGAAAATCAAATATTCATAAACAATCATCACAAAAATCAAAGATTCCACCCTACATATCAGGAAGATCATATATTCATAAGCAACTATCACAAATATCAAAGCTTCCACTACACATATCAAGAAATCATATATACATAAAAGTATCATAAAAATTAAAACTTTAATCTGTTACGTCATAAAAATTTAAACTTTCATCTGATACATATAGGAATTAAAACCTTCATATATGCCACACATAAATCAATTTTTTTTAACATATACCACATAGTTGCATAATTTAAATTAGACAACACCTAATAAAAGTTTAAAATTCATATTTTAATCTTACAAACCCTAATTAGTCATATTAATTCAGTTATTACTAAATTGGGCTACCGCCGTGCGTAGCGAACCTCAAATGAATTGTTGGAAAATATGGTTTTCCCGTTCATCTAACATTATAATATACTCATGAAATCAAACTCCTTATCATCCCTTACCCTTTTTCGACGCTTTCACACGGGAATACGAATCCGCAAGAAAAAGCCTTTGTTCTTTGACTCACTGTCCTTCAATCGATCTAACTCGACAATTTATGGGTAAACGTCAAAAATAAATTATGAAAACACATTCCAGAAAGGTAAATTTTGAAATTGAATCAAATAAACTTACCCTAAATCAGAAAATAATCATAGAGTAATATAGCCAGTGTTCACATGTCGTTTTGACGTTGGTTTCCTTTAAATCAGACTTACGGTGAAGAAGAACGGTGCAAAATAACGAATTTGATAAATAGAGAAGTCAAATATTTTAGAGAGAAATTAGGATGGTTAAAAAATATGAGAAAGCATGTTTAATTGACTAACTATTTGAATGAAACAACATACTTAAATTTAGATGAAAATGGAGAAAGTCTTCTAGAATTGTTATCGATCAGCGATATCAATTTTTTCTTCTTTATAAGTGCGTTGCCCTATTTTTTGTGTGCTGCTGCTCCTCTATGATTCTCATACACTTCATTCTTCTTCTTTTCAATTAATATTTAATTAGGTTTTACTCTTGCATATGAGGCTAACCTATAAAACACACTTTATTCCATTTTTTTAAACAAAACCAATAATTATCAAAATTAATTTTTTAACACTACTTCAAATACGAATATATTTCTAAAACATTATTAATATTTTAAAATTAATATTTTTTAAATATAATAATTAAAGAAATTAATATTTTAAATATATATATATATATATATATATATATATATATATCTTTATCTGAAATCATCGTACTTATAATTATTACTACAATTATTAAAATATTATTTCTGAAGATACTTACTTACATTCAAATATAAAAATATTTAAATAGAAAAAATATAAAAATAAATAAATATAATATCAACAATTTACAGTAATTGCTAAATCACAATAAATACGTAAAAAATCATCATACGATATCAACTATATAAAAATAAAGAAATCAATATGAATGTTACTAATTTATCAAATAATTATTTATAAAATAAATAATTAAAAGAAGATATATTTAACAATAATTAAATATAATTAAATATAATTAAGTGTACATTTAATATTAGTCAACGAACAAGAAAATAACATATTAATTACGAATGCACATGTAGATGTAAAATAACCTAAAATTTTATTCTTTAAAATATTACACTAAAATACTATTATTCTTAGAAAATATATAAAATAATAAAATATAATATATTTGTTATTGATATTACTCATTTAATTTAATATGTATAAAACTAGCAGATCATGAGAAACACTCATATAACGATAATTAATCACATAATTCATCAACATATATTCTAAAATAATTTTAAAATCAAATTAAATAATTAAAATTCTATTTTATTAATAAAATTTGGGATTTTCCAGATTTCTTCAAATAAAGTGAGAAAATAAAAGGAAAAAAAAAAAACAAACAAACATGGATTAAATGGAGAAAATGGAGAAGAAAAGTGCCACAATCTAGAAGATCGATAAGTCAACGAGCAAGAGTAAGGAATTTATTAATAAGTTTCAAGCAAATTCTAATCCAAGAACTCAAAGAGGAGACACATCTCACTTACTATTCTCATGAGAGAAATTCTAATTCATTTCAAATTTATCTAAAATGAGATGCTTACAAGGTATTTAATGAATGATTTACTCAATTCCTAAAATGGGCCAAAAGACAATTCTCTAGATCCATATTGGACTTACACCACTTAACTTAATTCAAATTATAATAATTCAAATTAAACGCAAATAGAACTAAAAACTACTATAAAGTCTTGACTTGAAATATTATTCGTTTTTCCTCATAATTAGTTCATTTTAGGTCCTAATCATTCCCTCCTTCTTAGAATAAATTCGACCTTGAATTTAGTCCAATCATAACTTACAAGAATAAAAGCACAAGTCAAAGACATGAAGAACAATGTTAACGCTACCACTAGGATCAAATGGAAATTGTGAAAAACCACAATGTGCCAAGCAAGTGAAGCACAACTCCACTTTTTGCATTCAACAATCCAACATATTCATTTTCAATATAAGGAGTTTTCAAGACAGAGATAAAATTATACATCTTGTAATTGACATTAAGTATCAATGTTACCTTCATTGGATTAGAATTGGTGACAGGTAAGAAGTTACTTTGTATTCCAAATGCTTCAAAGAAAGTTGAGTCTCATAGAAATTTATTTCATCATAAACAAATGAAGGTTCTTTTAGAAATAAGGTAAGTCACTCAAGCAAATTAAGAGTATTATATGGAAGTTTAAAAGATTTGGCAACAATAGAAAAAGTAAGGAGAGGTGTAGTAGTGCAACTATCAACTAATTCAACATGCAAACATTTATCCTTCATAGAAAGTCTCCAAATGCTAACTTTATTTTTAACACAAGAGTAAATATTCAAGTTAGCAAACAAATATTTCTTAATAATCCCAACACATTCTTCAAATTTTTGTCATGAACCAAATTTACTTGAAAAAGCACAACAACACATTTATCAAGAAAACCATTCAAGTCTAGGCTCACAATTCTCAAATCAAGTTCAGAAGGATAATATGGATTAAACAATTGATGCATCATAGTTTCAACTTTCAAATGAGGATTATGGCAATAACACAAGTTAAGCATTTCAACAAGAATATTTGCAAACCTATCCAGTATATGACGAAGATACTTATCAAACAATTTAAGAGAAACATAAATTAAAGTAGTAGAAGAATTAAAGTGGCTGGGATTCAAACCAAGATTTTTCTTGCAAGCATGATTTTGAGAAACATTTAACGAATCACCTTTAACTTCAACGGATTATGGGCATTTCCCTTTTGGACTCAATTTCTTGCTCTTTGACTCTCAAACTTTGTTCCACTTCATCTTTCTTTTCTTAATATTTTACTTTCTCTACCAAGGCTAACTTTTTTTTTCTTTTCCTATTTCTCTATCTTTTCTTTGATTTTCTCTTTCTCTCTCAAGACTAGTTTCTCTACTTTTCTTGCCTCTTTTGTATATCTATTTTCATAAAGATATTTTACATACTTCAGATCCAATACAAAATCCCTAATATATTCTTCATATGATATACTTCCTTTTTATTCTCGATCCTCCTTTTTATATTTTTTGTGTCTTTTCTCTTTTTTATACCTCATATCATCTCTCTTAAAATCTCTAAGCATCCTTACCTTTTCTCTATTTATCCTTTCGTACATAATTTCCTCCTCACCATAATCTCTATATCTTCTTTCGTTTTCTCTATTTCTCCTTTCATACATCTTTTCCTACTCATCATAAGTTTCACATCATCTTTCTTTTTCTCTAAATCTCATCTCATACTTCATGTAAGTCTCTGAACTTTCTAAACTCTGTTTTTTTCAATTTTGTTGTATTTTGTGTTGAATTGCTTAGACTATAGTCCAATTTTTATTTTACGAAATTAAGTACCAAAAATTCATTTTGTTAGAGTTTATAAATATATATATTTTGAGACCCGATTAAAATTATTTGTCGAAGAATAATTTAATTAAATTACAGAGAATTTATTATTGACAAAAATTTTAAGATAACACATGTTACTCATAAATTTATTTGTCAATTGAGTTGCGACGAAAGTATATATTTTTATTAAAGTAGATTGAGAAGTGAATGATTTAATGTGTGTAAGAGTGATTAGATGTTGTAATGATAATTTTAGTAAAATACCTAAATATTTTAATAATAATAATTTTTTTTTTGGTAAGTACAAAAAAAAAAAAAGAAGCCAACCCCTTCTTTTAAAAGCCATCAACTGACTTCCCTCCCTTAGTTCACTCCTTCCATTTTCTTTTTTTTCTCTTTAAGCAAGAAAAAAAAAAAGAGAAAGAAATCATAATTGTTGGTGTTGGTTATTTGAAGAAGAAAACCTCTATTTTTTTTTACTAGATGGTGCTAGTGAGCTAATTAATTTGAGGTGAGATATTTTCTTACTTCCTTCTACTCTTTAAAAATTGTTATCAACCTTTTGTGTGGGGGGTGATTGAAATTTTTGAGTTCTTAATCAATCCTTTGATTGTTGTTGTTAATAATGGTTAGAGAAATAAAACAAAGAAACCTCTACCCATTTTCTCTCCAAAATTGTGACTGTTCATACATGGGGGAAGGATGATTTTGTGATTTTTGTATTTATTGGGTATGTAAGTATGAAGTTGGTATCTTGTATTTCTTGAATAATGAGAAAAGAAAGTAAGCCTATAATATTATTTGAGGTGGCCAAACCCTAGGGACTAAAAGGAGGAAATTTTAATTTGTTTTGTGTTCGAGTTATGTAATGAGTTATTTTCAAATAAATGAGTTTGAACTGAATTTGAAATTTTACAAGAAAATTTAGAGTTGTTAATGTTGTGAAAAAGTTCAAATTCTAACTAAGTTAATGAGTTTTAGCAAAGAGCTAGATTGTGAAATTAATATGTTTGGAGTTAAAATGTTACTCTTTTAATTACTTTGGGACTGAACTTAAAGAAGTTTAGAGTGCTTTATTAACTCAATTTTTTGTGCTATAATAGTTGAGTGGTAGAACTTGAAAGATAAAAAAATTTCTTCCATAAAGATTTAATTTGGAATTTTGATGTGGTTGGATAAATTTTATTGGTGAATAAATTGTTAAATTTTTATGTTCATGTAGTTAACTCATTGAGTCTCGAAAAGTAATCGAGATCGTTGACATCGAGTTAGAGGCTGAGAGAACTCTTAAATATTAATGTTGTTGTGGGGATTAAAGAAAAATAATTTTTCTTAGTTTATGCCTTTTCAAAAATAGTTGTTATGATTGATGATCAATAATTTATACATGTGATTATCAAATCTTTGAACTTGTGTTTTAACGAAAATAAGAGAATTGTGGTTTCAAGTGTTTATATGTATACTTTCAATCTTTAGAAATGTTTGCATAGTTTCAAGTTTATTAAGTAAATATTGAAGTCTCGAGTTAAAATTAATTTATTTTTTTGTTTTGAAGAATCCAAGTTCCATGAATTAAAATACAAACTTTGTTGAAAAATATATATATTTTAGAATGAATGAAACTATTTTAAAGAGGTAGAACTTTGAAACTAGAAAAAAAAAAAAACATTAATTGATTTTTTGTGTGGTTATGTTGTTATGAAGTAAATACTTTGTTTGGATATTTAGTCTTTAAAAATGTAGTAGATCAAACTTGTAGTTATTTCAAACAAAATATTAAATGAGTTATGAAAAATTTGTGGTTGTGTGAAAATTTTTTAGAAGAATAATTTAAGAAGTTTCGAATTATTGTTAGTGAATTCTCTGAAAAATTTAAAGGATGTTAATTTCTAAAAATATGTTTTTATATGTTGAAAATGTGTATTTTGGATAATAGTAGTATTAGTCCTTACTCGTTATAGACTTTATTAGTAAAATATACTCTAAGGGGGTTAGGAGTAAGAAAATGGTTTGTAAGATAGTTAAAGTTTCAGGTACTAATTTGACTAAGTCAATCATAATTTTGATTGAAGGTGTTGGCATGAGCGAGATTTTCGTTGTGTTTGATTGTGGTAGCGATAATTGTTGAAAAAACTATAATTGAGGCAAGGCTCTTTCCAATTTTTAGTTTGCACATAGGGACCATATATGTGTGGATATGTGATGGTTAATATTGACATGAATATGCATTCATAATTGCTAATATGGGTTGCTACATGTTATGACTTTTATTGATGAGAATATATTTTGGGTATGCTATGTGAAAAGTATGAAAAATTATTAGTGTGTAATGAGTATTAAAATGGAAGTCTTTTAATAGCTACGTTTACATAATGATTGTTGTGAAAGAGTCATAGTACGATCATGCATTTCATACTTAGTGGTGACCGTGATGGGCCACAATGTTAGTAGTGATCGCAATGGGCCACATGATGGTTCCATGAGTTGATTGGCCCATCTTATCCTTACAAAGGTTTTTAGTCATGTAGGTTTGTGATAGACTATACTCTGGAAAATTGTGATGATATGTGATAGGTGGCACCTCGGTAATTAGTATTGGTATGTGAGAAGCGATACATTTATGATTTACGCCCCTCGAGGAGGGTTTGGAAAATCAAGAATGATGTGCACTGACATATAAGTATTGCACTAACATATAAGTCATGTTTGTTATGATATGATATATGTATATACATGTTTTGTTGTTGTCTGTTATCATGTCATAACTGCTAAGTGTTTCTTATTTGTCTTCATAGCATAAATGTTAAATGGTAATTGTTAATTTCAGTTGGTGACCCTTTACATTATTGTGGAAATTTGGCTTTTCCCTCAGATGATACCCGATTTCGTTCCACCGACTGTTACCTTGACAACGAAACATTGTTAGACTTCCCTAACCGGCACTCGCCGACTGCTTGGGCATACAACCCCATGTCAAGTAGGGATACATATACGGGGAGAGTGGTGAGGACAAGTAGGAGAGTTGGGGCAGTATTTCATGTGGGGCTCACTCACGAGAGGTTAACTATCATGTACCCTCAAGATTAGTACTCGGGGCGAATGAAGCATGGGCAGATGCAGAGGATGCTTCAGTTTGAGGTGAGATGCAGGCCACCGTAGGTGTGGTGACTCCCACCGTAGGGGTAGGGGATGCAATGTTTGGACCAGGGACTGGCGAGAAGGATAAGGGGTCGATGCCATCGGGAGAAGAAATTATAAGACTGTCTAGGCATGTCGAGTTAGAGCTTCCACTTATGTTGAATGATCCTCCACCGTATGTCACTGAGGTAGTTAACTATTTTGAGATTACAGCGCCTCTGAAGCTACCTATCTCGTGGGTGGACCTGGCCTTTGTGGAGACTGATCCCTCTATGGCTGATGAGGAGGAGGAAGTTACTTCGAGGAGAGATACTATGTCAGAAAGAACTTGTGTCGTGTATGGAGGTCACCCTTGTTACTGTAGTTGTTAGTGGATGATTAAATTAATTTTTGTTGTATAGGGCCTTAGTGTTTTTCTTTTGCTGGTTGTACTTTTTTTGTTTTCGAATGACTATATCTATGACATATCTTGACAGTTAACTTTTTGGTGGGTCCATGTTCCATTTTTTTTACGTGACCATGGAGGGATAACATTCTTAGAGCATTACTTCTATGCAAAAGTTTGCCGAGAATATCCCAATAGTATGAGTGATGTTTGATAGGTCTCATAGCCCTGGTGTATTTTCTATTTGTATACTTTGGATTATTGTCCCAAAAAATATCTTAGCTTGATTGTATATATGATGTAATTATTTATGACACTTGTCGTTTGTGTTTCGATGTTTTATTTTATAAAGTTGTTTAAAAAAATGCGCTAGCACTTTTAAAAATCGGGGTGTTACACCTCATTTCCTTATCCTCATAACTTCTATATCTTCTTTATTTCTCAATTTCAAATATATCTTTATTTTGAGAAGAATATTCCATAATGAGATCTCATATCTATTTGATTCACAAATCTTCTCTCAAATCATTTATTTGATTATTCAACATTTTTATAAAGTGACCCATATGATAAGTAATTCTATGAGAAAGGGGTTTAGTCCACTTCCACTAATGATTTCAAAAACAACAAAACAACGAGTATTACAATAATCAAGCAAATAACAAGAATAAGTTAAGAAGATAAAAATAAGGCTCTCAATATTCACTAAGTGTTTACACTCAATAAATGTATCACTCGTGTATATCATTCAATGATGGCTTTTTTCAATGATGTCCACTCTTTCATTTTTTTCATTCAAACTCCTCTTTCAAGTTCGTAAAAAGAACCCAAACTAGAATTCAAATCAAAGAATCAAAATATAATGTAACAAATCCACAAAAGTTATAAACACAAGAGTTTCAAGAAGGAAAACTCTAAGACAAAACTAAGATAATTTAAAATGACAAACAAGAAAAACTAAGTAAATGAAGACACAGTCCAGTAGATTATTAAAGAAAAATAAGATAAGAATTACATGACTAAGTGATCCAAATATGTGGGATGTAATGTACAAAAATTAAACTTGCCATACCTAAAAGAGGTAAAAAGAATGCAAAAATGTTTGATGTTTCAATGTGAACAATTATGGATGTTTTTTGTGTGCAAAATGCTTTGTTTTTTTTTTTTTCAATAAATGTTTCTGTGTTGAATCACTTTTCCATAGAACTTATCTTTTCAGATTTTTCTATACATATTTAAATTTCTTTCATCTTTCTTATTGATTTAGGCTATTGAATTTCCATAATCAGACATGTATGAAAGAAA
Organism: Cicer arietinum; assembly: GCF_000331145.2. Lineage (NCBI taxonomy): Eukaryota > Viridiplantae > Streptophyta > Magnoliopsida > Fabales > Fabaceae > Cicer > Cicer arietinum. The sequence goes on along the minus strand of NC_021163.2, from coordinate 36,083,586 downwards.
TAACAATAGAAATAAATTTGTAAGTGAACTTTTGGATCAAACAATTGCAAGTGAAGAAGATGATGAAACTAAATCTAAATTTTTTTCCTCAAAAACAGCAACTAAGTACTTGAAATTTCATCAAAATAAAGAAAACAAATATCAAACTAAAACTTCCCACGCATATTATCATACTTATAATCAACTAGCAACAAAGATCAAATTTCAAGAAATTAACTTAAAATTTTAAATTTTCCAAGAACATCAAAAACTTAAAAACGTAAATTAAGAACAAACAAACTTTGAATACCAAATGATGTAGATTTTGAGTGCTTCTACATGAGATGAATGATCTACCAAGTTATTTCTTGAAACAAAGTGGTAAAATAAATGGGAAAAGAAACAAACAAACATGAGTTAGATGAAGAAGATGGAGAATGCACGACAACCAATAATGGTTGGTTTGAATCACCACAAAGGTAATGAAGTCATTGATAAGCTTCAAGCAAGTTCTAATCCAAGAACTCAAAGAAGAGACACGTCTTAGTGGCCATTCTCATGAGAGAACTTCTAATTCATTTTAAAATAAGACTCTTGTAGGTATTTAAAGAAGGATTTACTCTATTCATAAAATAGGTCAAAAGACAATTCTCTAGATCCATATTAGACTTACACCACTTAAAATTATTAAAATCCAAATTAAACACAAATAAAACTAAAAATTATTATAAAGTCTTGACTTAAAGTATTCTTTGTTTTTTCTCATATTTAGCTATTTTATGTCTTCATCATGTGCTCTGACTTTGGTGAGCCACTAAGACCTAATTGACTCAAACTTTTTAGAGAAAAATGATTACGCATTGTTATGTAAAATAATTTTACATTGACAGTTAATAGAAATAATTGACTTCATAATTTCCCCATATGATTGTAACTCCATACTAAAATAACAACTCAATCAATGACTTGTCTGAGATGTCTATTAAACTTTAACTTTTTTATTATTATTAGCTAAAAAAAAGTATCACTTTAGTTTGGTAAAAATATTAGTGTTTCACGATAAGTTAATTATAGAAGGTTTAAATATGTATTTGATCTTTATAGTTATAACCTTTTTTATTTTGGTCCTCTTAAGTTTTTTTATTTTGTGAACATCGTGTATATATAATTTTATTTTAAGATGGTCCTTCCATCCAATTTATGTTACAAAAAATTGTAACACCCCTAAAATATAACTATTTTTAACAAAAAATTTAAATACAATTAAATTATAACATTCCAGTCTTTTTCCTTAAAAAAACCTAAATTGTGTCTTCTTCTTCATCGTTTCAGTCCTCTTCCCGATGTAGAATTCCTCACCTTGTATCGCAATTCATAAAATAAAAATATATGAAAAAACAATATGAATTTGATTAAAGGTTGAACCCTCTCACCATGACGAATTTCTTCATCACCCCTTACCATTACTAGATCTAAGACTTTCTTCTCTGCCCTACTCCCTTTACAACCAAATTCTACTCCCACTTTTGAACTTTTTCATATGCTCCCGTGAAATCCCTTAATCTCCACTCCAAGAAGAAAAACTATAATTCTGAGCTAATTCTAGAACTAACCATTGTCCAACAAGTACCACCATATAGTATTTTTTGGGTTATGTTTGACTTTAAGTACGATAATCAATCATATCCTCATAAATAAAAAATCATAATCATATTTTGAAAAAAATACCGTTTTTAGCGAGACAATTCTCAATGATGGAGTTCGTGAAAATTATAGAATTAGTTTTATTCAAAGACAAGTCACAGTTTTATGTTAGCTCCCAAGTTTTTTATTTTAATTCAACTTGTATTATAAACATTATTCTTCTTGAAATGAAATATATTTGCTAGTAAAAAATTATTCTTAATGATGGACCATACCAATTAGCCAATTAGTATTTAAAAAAAAATTATTTGGTGACTTGTGTTTGAATCGAACAATTTTATATGCTTTTTTTTACCTAGTGATTCATACTTATTTTAACAAACAAAAAAATTAAAGAAAAGAAGATAAAATACATCTTGAGATTCTCTAAGTTACAAGAAAATAACATACTATTCTTTTATCTTTTTTGATTTTGTAACAAATTATTCTTTTATCTTTTTTTTTGTATCAAATTTGTCCTTTATCATATATTTAAGGTTTAGAGTTTAAGGTTTACAGTTTAGGATTTAGCATAAAAGATTATACAAAAAGAAAAATCAAAAGCTACCATTTACCCGTGCATAACATATTTTTCATTCCAGTTCTCGACTGTAAGATCCATAATTTTAAAGTACACTTTATGTATTTTATATGTTTTGGATTTTGGCTCGGAGGCTTTTTAGCCAAAGTTAATAATATTATGGAGTTTATAGGATCAAAAAGTTATTTTGACACCGTTTAGAATTAAATTTAAATTAAGTGCGGTAAATCCTTTACGGAGAATTTAATGCGTTACGGGTGAAATGGTAATTTAACAAATATCTAGATATTTTGAGATATTTGTTAAGTTATATTTAATATATATATATATGTGTGTGTGTGTTTGCTTGGAGAGAATAGAAAGAAAGGAAATTAGAAGGAAGGAAAAGGTAAAGAAAATGTTATATAAAGGAAAGAAGGAAATAGAAAGGAAGGAAAAACAAAGAAAGGAAAAAGGAAGGAAAGAAAATCCAAAACTTCATCTTCTTCCTCCCCCTGCGTGCGCGACCCATTTTCCCTCCTTCTCCCATTTTCATTTTCGTTACTTTCTTTTCTTCAAGACTAGTAACCCAAGGTTGGGTGAGTGTTAGAACAAGGATTTCGCAACTCCACTCTTCCTCTTTGATTCGAAAACGAAGAAAAACGGTATTTGATATTCAAACACAAACCCTTCTGTTTCTTCTAGATCTAAGCTTCGTTTCGCAAAGAGTTAGAAGGGAAAGTTGCTCACTACCACGCTACGGTGCTAGGGGACCAATTTGGAGGCGACGTTGCGAGCGGAGATTTTTACCGGATTTGCTCGCGGTACCGGAAACGCACGTTAGAGCTAACGCGAAGGTAAGAGCTCCTTCCAAACTTTTAGTTTGCATCTAGGGCCTTATCTGTGATTGTGTGGAAACGAATTTTGTTAGGATTGGAGTATTGTTTTGGGAAAAATGAATTTACCTCACGTATGTAAGAGTTTGAATAAATGAAATTTATTATGTTGATTTGTGTTCATCGTATTTGGCATGTTCATACTTGATGTTTGTTGATTGATGTGTTTTGGTGTGAATTATGAATTGAATGTGACAATTTGTTTGAGTTTGTTTTGTGTGGAATTAGAAAACCATTAAGTTAAATGAGTATTAAGAATGGGGAATCTCTTAATGTCTTGTTTACTTAATGTGTGTTTGTTTGTGAAAAATCGTTTAAGTTAACTGGGCGTTAAGAATGGGGAATCTCTTAATGTCTCGGTTACTTAATATTTGTTTTTGAAAATCGTTTAAGTTAACTGGGCGTTAAGAATAGGGAATCTCTTAATGTCT
>NC_021163.2:36048319-36079190 GCF_000331145.2 Cicer arietinum | reverse complement strand
CCCAATCGATTGGCTCAGTGAAAATCCTCAGTTTGAGTTAGATGTTTGATTACTCATTAACTTATCCATGTCTTGATTTGTTATGTTTTCATTAGGGGATTGAGAACTTCATTTTGCTTTCATTTTTAATTGGCAAAGTATTGTATGAACTTTTCGCATATCGAAAATCCTGATAAGGTGCATGCTTAGTTGAAAAGTTATTTTTAGCATTTAAAACTTAAATGTTATGTGTTAACTGTTATTTTCGGTTGGTGACCTTTACAATTATTGTGGAAATCTGGGCTTTGCCCTCAGATGAGAGTCAGGACGATCCTATAGGTTCGTACCCTACGGACGGAAATGGAGATGGGAACGCTTGACTGCAGCTACGTTAGGAGGATCTCACGGGGCGCGTGGAGATCACTCAGGGTGTTTAGTTGTTTTGTAAAATGATCAGATTAGGTTGACATAGAGGGATCAGATGTCTTTCTTTTGTATTGTATTTATTTTAAAATGGAAGACTGTACCTATACTAATATTGTCAGCTTGACATGTTATTTTCGATGGGTTACATGTACCATTTGTTGTTGTGTAAATGGTTTGGATTTATAATTGGAGTAACTTTTCCGCTGCTTGTAAATTATAATGACTCAATTATTTATCCAAAGGCATTTCTTTATTTATTTCTCTGTTTTATTTTAATTCCTTTTGAAATAAAAAAAATATACCCTCGCTTAGAAAAACGGGGTGTTACATCGACATTCTATTACATTGTCATTACTTGAGCATAGAGGTGTCAAAAAAGCCCCCAATTCCAAGGCCCCTTAATTTTTTTTTTTAAAAACCTCTAATATTAGGCCCCCTATCAAAATAATTTTTGTAAAATTTAGGCCCATTATTTCATGGGGCTTTGGGGGCTTATTGGATCCCAATATTTTTTTTAATTTTGAGATTTTTTTCTTAAAAAATTTTCGAAATTTATTTTATTAGAAAAAAATTAAAAGATTTTTTTTCTTAAAAAATTGTGAGAAAAAAAATTTCTCAAAAAAAATTGTAAACCATTTTATATCAAAAAAAAAATTTAATTTTTTATCGGTGAAAAAATCGAAAAACTTTATTTCTCAAAAAAAAATCGATTATTTTCTTAAAAAAGTTGGTCTATAGGCCCACTAAGCCCACAAAATTTTAGGGGGTCTTTTAAATTATAAATTTTTTTGACTCTTTCAATATTTAGGCCGGGGCCAATAATTAGAGGGCCTATCAAATTGATAGCTCTACTTGAGCATAACTTGGATACTATTTATGATATTATGCGCTAAATGTGATTACGCTACGCTAAACATATTATGTTTGTCATTATGTGACTTCGGTATATCTACACTACATTTATTTGTGGTTGGCGTTGCGACGCATACGTTCCTCAAGATGCATGTGATTATAATAAGTTGGCGATTTATTTAAAGATTTATTTATTGATTTTTAGATTTTTTATTTTATAATGTTGTGAACAACAAGATTTAACATACGGGATTTTGACGACGCATTGGTACATCACGAGTTTATTCTTCTTCTTCTTGATCTTCGTCTTCTTGCTGTTGAGGATGTCTAGGAGGAAGTGATCACTACACGAAAAATATTATTTTACAACGCATTTTTTAAGCCATTTACAGCGTTATCTCAAAAAATTAAGCGCTATAGTATCTAGCGCCTTAAAAAGATACAACAGCGCTCTTTAAAATACAAAAGCGCTGTAAATCCCTTCTAAAAATGCTCTGCTTGTTGTACTAGTTTTACAACACTTTTTTAAAAAATTGCTGTAATAGGTTCATTCTTATGCACGTTTTACATCGCTTTTTCAAAAAGCGTTGTAATAGGTGCATTCTTATGCACGTTTTACAGCGCTTTTTCAAAAAAGCGCTTTAATAGGTGCATTCTTATTCTATTTTTATTAAAATACGCTGTAAATGGATTTTTTAAAATAACGCTTGTTTGTATAAACAGGTTTTTTATGGCATTTTTTTTAAGAAAGCGCTGTCTTTTAATTTTTTTTTCCAAAATTATTTTCATCCAGCTATCAGTTTTCATCCAGAAATCATTTTCACAACAACAGAACTTTATAACTTTATAACTTTACATATTTACAACAGAATTAGAACTATATAATTTTACATATTCACAACAGAACCAGAACTATATAACTTGACACAATTACATATTTTTTGCATTTACATATTCACAAAAACACATAACTATATAACTTTACATATTCACAACAGAACCTTGCAACACAAACACATGTTTTTTTGCATTTACATATTCACAACCTTGCAGCATGCCAATTTCTCAACACTCAAATAATTTTCATTTTGATCACATACTTACACCAGTCTTCCTTTATTTCAGTTAGATCTCTTTCAGAGTATGTTGGACTGGAATTGTCAAAGTATTGTGCGATATAAAATTTGAACATAAATAAGTTAGATTCAAATATATACATAGTTTATATATGAAAATCAAAACATAATGAAAATACCGTACCATTTCTGGGATTATAGTTTGATTCATATCAACAATCTCCTTCATGAATCACAATATATAGTACATCCAGTCTATGTTGTTAGTTTGACGAGTGCACTATAAAATAAAACATATAAGTCAATAAATATTTGTACATTGATTGTTAATGAAATTTTAAAGGCATATATTTCAAACCTTTATTGGAATCCATGTGATGTTATTTGACTTTTGCTTCGACACTGTAGCACCCCTTCGAGATCAGAAAACTTGTAAAACATTATCAAATAAATGTGATTACTATAACATTAACAAACACATTATTTATATATATATATATATATATATATGTAAGAAATAAATGAATATTACTTACGTGTCGAAGATAGTCTTTATATCCGAGTGATTGCTGTAATGGTCGTGCAAGGGATGTAAATAGTATATAACTTCAGATGTTGCATTGATTGCAAACAGCACCCAATGTGCTCTACAACAATAAAAATTTGGTTGGCAATTTTGTTTACACAACTAATAAATTAACATCTCATAAATTAAAAAAGATATAAATAAAGAATATATAATTACCCTGAATTATATGGCGCAAGGAACAACTTATCCTTCTCTTTATTTTCCAATAGGATATCTACAACATATTTCTTTACATTAACTAGATCAAGTTTAAACATTGAAAGCTTATGCGGAGACAAGAATGAAAATCTATCTGACAATTTGCGCGTGCATACCAACTTCTCATGCAAAAACATTCAATGAAAATGTCAAATTAGATTAATTACCAATAATTAAATTAATTACCAATAAATGCAATTAAAAGTAATTTTTATCTTAAATAAAGTATTTTACCTAATGTATAAGCCGATGACAGTAGCACTCAGCTCCTTATGATTGAGAAGTTCATATATGTGTTGTTTTTCAAGTAGTTCTTCATACTCATCTCTGAAAATAGTTTTATCCATGCTTATGATACGTGAATCGTTGCTGTCCATATTCGTTTTTGCTTGTATGTCAAGACACGACCCAAATCGAGCAAGGTGTGGATGACTTATTTTAGGAGCAGCAACTGATTTATCCCGATCCAGTTTTTGAATTTTGGCAGCTTTATTACCCTCCAAATTTTGAAGTTTGCTAGCTTTATTTTTACCACGAACATCCAGCTGTGGTGCGGCTTTATTCTGGCAGGTTTGTTGTGCAACTGATTTTGATTGAATCTGGAAAAATGAGGTTAATCAGTTTGTTAGTTAATTGATTCTGAAAAAAAATGAAAACCTGCCAGAATAATTGTGACAAACCTTTTCCTCCAAATTTTGAAGTTTGCCAGCTTTATTTTTACCACGAACATCCAGCTGTGGTGCGGCTTAATTCTGGCAGGTTTGCTGTGCGGGTGGTTTTGATTGAATTTGGAAAAATGAGGTTAATCAGTTTGTTACTTAATTGAATCTAAAAAAAATGACAAACCTGCCAGAATAAATGTGACAAACCTTTTCCTTTTCCGGTGACGTGACTGACTCGTTGCGGGGAATCTTCTTGTTATTCGCTTTAGACTTTGTATGAATCTAAATAAATGTGAAATTAAAGTTAACAGCGGAAAAATCAGCAATTAAATATACATATCAATTAAACATACATTTCAATTAAACATACCTTATCAAGGGCAACAAGATTTGTTGGCCATGTCACGTAACTACCTATTGCTTCTCCCAAATACTTTATATCTCCATGGTTGTCCGGTATAGGCAAATGCACATTTGGTTCAAAAGCAATCACAGGTGATACTTTGACATGGCCGACAAGGATCAGAGTGTTGTGCAATACTTCACTCAAAGTATTGTACAATGTTCCTTTTCCAACCTTGCGATGAGTAAGGGAGGATAAATACAACACACAAGTAGAGACACTCTAAATCAATGGTTAATACATAAGTATGTGAAACAATTAGGTTGAATGAATTTCTTATTTTATTAAGTAATTAATTAACTCGGAAAGGCTTTTAAGACCAACGTTGCAACTAGTGTTTTCACTCTCCAATTGTATTTCACGTTGGAGATGATCCGGAAGTTGCTTTTCTTTATTCGTCTTCACCAAGAATGCCATTTGCTCTGTTAGGACTTTGAGCTTCTCTAATACTTCCTCATTAGATGGATTTGGGCACTTCTCTTGTGAAAAATAGCGGGTTGGAGTTACGCCAAATCATTTCCCCCTTACGCAGCCGGAATATTCAGGAACATTTAATACTTTACCGAGTATGTCCCTTCAACTAACTTGTTTGTTGTCCTCTTGATTTTCATAACTTTTTCTAGATTCTCCTAAAATACACGTAAGATTAAATAGATAAGTTCAATATCATTTTTCAAATACAATATTAAAAAATATTAAAGTGATAATATACTTACACAAAGTTGTATCACTCTTTGAACATTTTCATTATCAACAACTCTATCTTTATTTACACGAGTCTCCTTCCACAAAATATGATGACCCAATGGTTGATCGGATTTTGTCTCTTGTAGCTATTCATTAAGACATAAACAAAAGCTATTCGTTAAGATCATAAATAAAATATTAGTTAGAAACTATAGTTTATAATGTACCACATCATATAAAAGTGATGTTTACTTACAATTTTTTGCTCTAAACGTGCATATCCCATACAAGATTTTTTGTATGGATGCGTTGAATTTTTGGCCCTCTCGCGATTTTGTGTACTTATACTCTATATAAAAAAAATAACAATCGTTTAAAAATTTAAAATACTATATGAATATGAATATGAATAATAAAACACAAATGCTAATAAATTAATCATTTACCACAAACGCGGGGTCTTCACGTTTATCTACAAATGTGCTCCATTCGTCATTTGATATATAGTGTGTATATATTTCTGGAGTTTCAACATTCATATTTCCATCACGATCTCTTAGGTAGCAGTTTGACAGATGAGATCTAAATCCCTAGTGTATTTTTCCGGCAACTCTAAGCACGTAAGTTTTTTCACCCTATCAACATCAAAAGCAGACTGCAAACCAAATATCTTTTGCATCCTTCAAAGCCTTATCTCTCCAATCGTCAATTGTAATTGGGATATTCTGATGAACAACAGCACCAATATAACTTACCAACATAGAACTGTTGGGCTCAATTGGATGGCCACTTTCATTCCATCCCACCTAATAAACTCATATAATAAGTACATGCTTTCAAAAAAGATAAAAAATAAACAACAAAAAAAGTATAGTATACCTCAAATTTTATGCCATTACTTCTTGCTTTTATGACATTTTGCATAATGGTTGCACCACGTTTAACTTCATTTTCATAAGTCTTAGTGTTGACAACTTCCTCATTTTGATGATCCAAAGCCTTGTTAGAATCCATTTATCTACAACAAGTTCAACATGCAGTTCAGTATAACTTCAACAAGTTCACCATGCAGTAATCTAAGTACGTAGCAGTATAAGTTTAACATGCATTTTAGTGACAACAAAAAAATTAATAAATACAACACCTGAAGAGTGCGAAGAAATATGTAGGGTTACGGCTTCGTTTAAGAAGGAATAGCGAGAATGCACAGAAATATGAACAGTTCATAAGACAAAGTAGGGTTCGCAGAAATATGTAATGAGGGTTACGTATTTCAATAAGAAGAGTACGTATTTGAATGAGGGTTGGTAGGGATAGTAACAAAGATGGAGATGGTTCGCAATGGAGATGGTTGGTAATATGGTTCGTAGGGACAATAGCGTTCGCAATGAGATGGACAATGAAAAGGAGGATGACTCTGAAGCGTAGTGAAGTTTAAGAAATGAAGAGGAAACTGAAGCGGTTTATTGTTATATATAAAACCCTATTACAACGCTTTTTGAAAGAGCGCTGTAAAAGATCTCCTTATTTTATTTTTTAAAAGCCTATTACAGCGCTTTTGAAACAAGCGCTTTAAAAGACCTCTTTAACTTAGTATAAAACAAAGCTTTGTGACCTCCTTATTTTTTTAAAGGCTTTTATAGTAATTATTGACAAAAGCGCTGTAAAAGACCTCCTTATTTTACGTTTTAGAAGCCTAGTACAGCGCTTTTTCAACAAGTGCTTTAAAAGACCTATTTAACTTAGTATAAAACAAAGCTTTGTGACCTCCTTATTTTTTTTAAAGGCTTTTATAGCGCTTATTGACAAAAACGCTGTAAAAGACCTCATTATTTTACTTTTTAAAAGCCTATTGCAGCGCTTTTGCAACAAGCACTTTAAAAGACTTATTTAACTTGGTATAAAACAAAGCTATGTGACCTCCTTATTTTTTTAAAGGCTTTTATAGCGCTTATTGACAAAAGCGCTGTGAAAGATCTCCTTATTTTACTTTTTAAAAGCCTTTTACAACGCTTTCCCAGAAAGTACTTTAAAAGACCTATTTAACTTAGTATAAAACAAAGCTTTGGGACCTCCTTATTTTTGTTAAAGGCTTTTATAGTGCTTATTGACAAAAGCGTTGTAAAATTACAAGTTTGGATTTTTTTTTCTTCCAAATAATTAGTTAAATACCTATATATATATATATATATATATATATATCAATGCTAAATTACATGATCAACTCATATTGGGATGATCAGTTCAAGTTCAAGAATTCCCAGTACTCAAACAAAGCTTTTTCAAGTTCAATATAAGCTGAAAATCAGTTATGGCAGGTCAATCTAAATTACACTTAAATTACACGAACTTAGTATAAAACACTAAGATCAAGCTAAATATAAGCAGAAAATAAGTATAAGCAGAAAATCAAATACAGTTCAAGCTAAATATTAAAATGCTCAATTTTGGCAGATCAAACAATTTAATTACATGAACTCAGTTCAGATTTCATGGCTTATATAAAACAATTAAACACATTAAGATGCCCTTCTTCTTTTCCTCGTGGGATTCACATTTTTACTCTACTAACGATACTAAACGATGGATTAATCCAAATCCCCCTATCATGATCATCTCTAAGATATAAACCATCATTAGTTGAATCAATTTCATGTGGTTGTGATGTTGCAAAGAAAAGATCATTACCAACATCTTCATCATTATTGTTATCATCACTTATTTTATTGGTCGATAGGACAACATACCATTTATCATCAGCAGGATCAGTGACATAAAACACTTGTTGAGCTTGCGACGCTAAAATAAAAGACTCATCTTTGTATCCCACACTATAAAAATCGACAAGCAAGAACCCTGACTCGTCAATCCGAACGCCATTATGATTATCGACCCACTTGCAACCAAATATGGGAACACGAAACATTGTGTAGTCTAACTCCCATATATGCTTGATAACCACAAAATATGATAGATTTGCATATATTGGGTTTTTGTCTTTTGCACTTGAGATATGCATCGCTTCAGCTACGAGAGTGACTCCGCTATTTTGCATACTTATTTGATCATCTTGTTCTTTGGTATAAAATGTGTAGCTGTTAATTACATAACCGGTGTAAGAAAAAACATGTAAACTCAAACATTTGCTATTCATTTTCAAACTAGATAACTGATCCATATGTATTGTAACATACGGTTGAACCTCATCATCATTGTGTAGAACATACAATTGTGCCCGCTCCCATTATGTCCTTGATATAGTCAGTAGTCTCTTTCCAATTATCCCTTCTCTTGATAGTCTTCCCAAATTACGAGACATGGGAAGCCCTATGGATTCAACATTGGACATATATTCAGTACAAAATTCAGCAGCTTCTTCAACAATGTACCGTTCAGCAATACAACCTTCTGGTTGACTTCTACTTTTTATGTAACCTTTTAAGATTTTTATATATCGTTCTATCGGATACATGCATCTCATATAAGCTGGCCCACAAAGTTGTGTCTCCTTAACAAGATGAACAATAAGGTGAACCATTATATAAAAAAACGAGGGTGGGAAATACATTTCAAGCTCACACAAAGTAACAACAATTTCCCTCTGCAATGTCGGTAATTTCTGAGGATCGATCACTTTACTACAAATTTCCCCGAAGAAGAAACATAATCTAGTTATGGCTCGTCGAAATTTTTCAGGTAAAATGGAACGTATACCTATTGGTAGCAAATGCTCCATTAGAATATGACAATCATGGGTCTTCAAACCTTTTAACTTGAGGTCTTTCATACAAACTAAATTTTTAATGTTCGAAGAGTATCCTTCTGAAACTTTAACTTCGTGGAGAAATTTACATAAAACAAAATTTTCTTTTCTAGATAGAGTATGAACGGCTTGAGGTAGATATGTGCGATTTCCTTTCTTTACGGGACCCAATTCATTTCTTATTCCCATATCGACCAAGTCCAATCTTGCATTGATGCCATCTTTATACTTTCTTGAAACATTGAGTAACGTACCAATAACACTATCAAATACATTTTTTTCAATATGCGTCACATCGAGGAAATGCCTTATATACAATGACTTCCAATATGGCAATTCAAAGAAAATTGACTTTTTCTTCCACCCAGTTTTGACCAGTTCTCCTGCAAAAGATTTGCCAAATTTATTGGTCAAACCTTGTACTTTTTCAAGTATTTGATATCCAGTCGGTGCTAAAGTAGCCTTATCTTCCTCTGATTTTCCATTGAATGCATTTCTCCACCCATGATACTGATGACTATAAGGTAAAAATCTACGATGTCCAAGAAATACATTCTTCTTACAATGTTTCAATCGCATCCAATTTGTACTCTCTTCACATATAGGACATGCACACTGACCTTTAATGCTATATCCTGATAAATTACCATATGCTGGAAAATCATTAATTGTGTCGAACAACATAGCCCTCAAATTGAAACATTCTTTCTTATACCCATCATAAACTTCCACACCTGTCTCCCACATAATTTTTAAATCTTCAATTAAAGGAGTCAAGTATACATCGATATCATTCTCTGATTGTTTGGGTCCAGAAATTAACAGAGGCAACATCATAAACTTACGCTTCATACATAACCATGGAGGTAGGTTATAAATCAACAGAATCACAGGCCACGTGCTGTGTGAGATGCTTTGAAGACCATGTGGATTCATTCCATCAGTAGAAAGTGCAAGTCATAGATTTGTTGATCTATCCCGAATTCAGGATACTTGTGATCAATTTTGTCCATTGTGGAGAACCTGTAGGGTGTCGAAACTTTCCACCTCTAATTCTTTCATCTACATGCCATGTCAAGTGTTTTGAATCATCTTCACTGTGATTGTAAGACCCATAATTTTAAAGTACCATTTATGCATTTTTGGTGTATTTTGGATTTTGGCTCGGAGGCTTTTAAGCCAAAGTTAATAATATTTTAGAGTTTTATAATCAAGAAGATATTTTGATGCCAATTAAAATTTCTCGTCGATAAATAAATTGAATTTATCTGCGATAAATCCGTTACGGATAATTTAATGCGTTTCGGGTGAAACGGTAATTTAACAAATATCTAGATTTTGAGATATTTGTTAAGTATATTTATTATATTTTTATATGTTTGTTTGGGGGGAAAAAGAAAGGAAAACTAGAAGGAAGGAAAAGGAAAAGAAAAGAGTATATAAAGGAAAGAAGGAAAAAGGAAGAAAGGAAAAAGAAAGGAAAGAAAAAGAAAGGAAGGAAAACCCAACTTTTCCATCGTCTTCTTCCTCTCCCGCGACCAAATTTCCTCTTTTCTCCCATTCTCATTTTCGTCGCTTTCTTTTCTTCAAAACTAGTAACCCAAGGTTGGGTGAGAGTTAGATCAAGGGTTTCGCAACTCCACTCTTCCTCTTTGATTCGAAAACGAAGAAAAACGGTATTTGAGATCCAAACACAAACCCCTCCGTTTCTTCTGGATCCAAGCTTCTTTTCTCGAAGAGATAGAAGGGAAAGTTGCTCACCACCACGCTACGGTGCTAGTGAACTAATTTGGAAGCGGCGTTGCGAGCGGAGATTTTACCGGAATTACTCGCGGTACCGGAAACGCGCGTTAAAGCTAACGTTGAGGTAAGAGCTCCTTCCAAACTTCTAGTTTGCATTAGGGAATTATCTGTGGTTGTGTGGGAAGGAATTTGTTAGGGTAAATGTATCGGTTTGGGGAAAAACGAAACTAGTGCGTTATGGGTAAAACCTTAGAGTTAGGTTTGGTTCATTGTGTATGATTATGAGTAAATGAAATTTGATGTATCTGGGTGTTATGTTGGCTTTGATTTGTGTTCGTTGTATTTGGCGTGGCCATACTTGATGTTTGCTAATTGGTGTGGTTATTGTGAATTATGGTTTGAATGTGAGAGTATGATTGAGTTTGTTTCTGTGGAATTGAAAAACCATTAGAGTAAACGAGTATTAAAAATGGGGAATCTTTTAATACCTCGGTTTACTTAATGTGCATTTGAGGAAAATGTTTAAGTTAACTGGGAGTTGAGAATGGGGAATCTCTTAATGTCTCGGTTACTTAACTATCGTTTTTGAAAATCGTTTCGGTAAATGAGTATTAAGAATGGGGAATCTCTTAATGACTCGTTTACTGAATGTTTTGTGAGAAAATCGTTTAAGTCAAAAGTATATTAAGAATGGGGAATCTCTTAATACGACTGTTTGCTTAACGTTTTGTTTTGAAAATCACTAAGATAAATCGGTATTAAGAACGGGGAATCTCTTAATGACTTATTTATTTAATGTTGTTTGAAAGTTGTTTAAGTTAAATGGGTATTAAAAATGGGGAATCTTTTAATATCTGCATTTGCTTAACGATTGTTGTGAATGGGGTATGTGTATGCTCATGCATTTCATTTGGTAAATTGTGTCGACCCGTGATAGGTGACACCTTGGTAAACTGTACTGACCCGTGATAGGTGGTACGTTTACGATTTACTTTTTGGTAAATCGTGTTGACCCGTGATAGGTGACACCTTGGTAAACTGTACTGACCCGTGATAGGTGGTACATTTACGATTTACGTTTTTGGTGAATTGTGCTGACCCGTGATAGGTGGCACCTAGGTAAACAGTACTGGTCTGTGATAGGCGGTACGTTTACGATTCCCGCTTTTTCTTTTAGTAAATCGTGTTGACCCGTGATAGGTGACACCTCGGTAAACTGTACTGACCCGTGATAGGTGGTACGTTTATGATTTACGCATTTTAGTAAATCGTGCTGACCCGTGATAGGTGGCACCTAGGTAAACAATACTGGTCTGTGATAGGCGGTACGTTTACGATTCACGCTTTTTCTTTTAGTAAATCGTGTTGACCAGTGATAGGTGACACCTCGGTAAACTATACTGACCCGTGATAGGTGGTACGTTTACGATTTACGTTTTTGGTAAATCGTGTTGACCCGTGATAGGTGACACCTCGGTAAACGGTACTGACCCGTGATAGGTGGTACGTTTACGATTTACGTTTTTGGTAAATCGTGTTGACCCGTGATAGGTGACACCTCGGTAAACTGTACTGACCCGTGATAGGTGGTACATTTACGATTCCCGCTTTTTCTTTTAGTAAATCGTGTTGACCCGTGATAGGTGACACCATGGTAACTGTACTGACCCGTGATAGGTGGTACATTTACGATTCCCGCTTTTTCTTTTAGTAAATCGTGTTGACCCGTGATAGGTGACACCTCGGTAAACTGTACTGACCCGTGATAGGTGGTACATTTACGATTCCCGCTTTTTCTTTTAGTAAATCGTGTTGACCCGTGATAGGTGACACCATGGTAACTGTACTGACCCGTGATAGGTGGTACATTTACGATTCCCGCTTTTTCTTTTAGTAAATCGTGTTGACCCGTGATAGGTGACACCATGGTAACTGTACTGACCCGTGATAGGTGGTACATTTACGATTCCCGCTTTTTCTTTTAGTAAATCGTGTTGACCCGTGATAGGTGACACCATGGTAACTGTACTGACCCGTGATAGGTGGTACATTTACGATTCCCGCTTTTTCTTTTAGTAAATCGTGTTGACCCGTGATAGGTGACACCATGGTAACTGTACTGACCCGTGATAGGTGGTACATTTACGATTCCCGCTTTTTCTTTTAGTAAATCGTGTTGACCCGTGATAGGTGACACCATGGTAACTGTACTGACCCGTGATAGGTGGTACATTTACGATTCCCGCTTTTTCTTTTAGTAAATCGTGTTGACCCGTGATAGGTGACACCTCGGTAAACTGTACTGACCCGTGATAGGTGGTACATTTACGATTCCCGCTTTTTCTTTTAGTAAATCGTGTAAATTATAATGACTCAATTATTTATCCAAAGGCATTTTCTGATTTAAATCTTTGTTCGTTTTTAATTACTTTTAAAAAAAAAATATATATACCCTCGCTTTGAAAAACGGGGTGTTACAGCGATACATGTGTCTAAATCTTGGTATTATAGGAAAATATCACACGACTTTTACTGGAGTAGATTCTTTCTTCTTATATTGAGAGACATTGCATTTCAAACACGGGTTTAGTAATTCATATTCGTTTCGAAATAAAATACAATCGTCAGGACACGCATGAATCCTTTTGTAACTCATGCCAATAGAGCACAAAAATCATTTAGCATCGTAGGTTCGATTGGGAAGTTCATTATCATCTGGCAACATATATTTTAAGGGTGTTAATAATTCTGTAAAGCTTTTATCAAACCATCCATTACTCGCTTTTAAGTTGTACAACTTTAATATCCCCGACAGTCTTGTGAATTTAGTACAACCATTATATACTGGTTTCTCTGCATCACTCAACAAACTCTCATACATTTTAGGACAATCCTGAAGATCTTCTTCAGCTGCTTTTGCAATCTCCTCAACTCGGTTCGACTAATATGTATCTGTGTCGAAAACAGTTGAAGCATATGTCGAACCATTCTCAAAATTAATGTTTCCTTTTTTTTTTCTCACCATGTCTTATCCAACATGTATAGCTTTGATCAATTCCATGTCATACTAAATTTCCTTCCAATCCATCTTCTCTAACCCGTTTTGCAAAACAACATTTTAAACAAGAACAAACGACTCTATTTGGATGTTTTGCATTCCTCATTGCAAACTCAACAAACTCCTTCACTCCATTTTCATACTCTTTTGACAATCGATTGGCAGACATCCATTTCCGGTCCATTTTATATGACCTATATAAATGCAGTTACACAAATAATAAGCTACTGATAACATTATACCAATATATAGTACACATATCTAATATTGGAAAATGGAAACCAAGGTCCAAGTCTGATTTCAAAACAGAATATATCAACAAATTTCAAAAAAGAATAGATTTTATATGATTTATTATGTAACAATTTATTAGTTTTAGTGACAACAAAAATTTAATAAAGACAATACCTGAGACAACGTATCCGTTATTTTTAAAATATTTATACAACATCGCTTGTATTTAATAAGGGTTATAAAATGTGCGCTATAAAATGTCATTTTTGGCGTAGTGGCTGCAGAAGAACTAATTCCACCTTGAGTCCAGTTGGATATTTGATTCAACAGAGTATATACATTCCCAAAGCTTGGAATTTGAAAGCTTTGTTGACACATATTATTCTGTAACTGGGTAGCGGACTCAGGTGTATTATAACGAGTGTTGAATGTGTTATACAACAATTCCTCTTCGCTTGATGCAAAGGATAGTCGGTGATTATCATCTTGATGTGGTTGTTGGTTGTCAAAATTAAATTGTTCAGCAGTCGACGATGGGGACAGATGACTAAAACATTTCCGAGTCAATCAACGCAGTTCTCAAGAGTACCCGCAATCTTCCAATCACTACTTTGGTACAATCATCATACTATAGATTGAGAGTTTTATTTGCGGAAAAGGGGACAACAACATCAAGCATCATTAGTTTCTGGTCAAGTATACACAGACGATTGCATGGACAACATTAAATATGAAGTTAGTAAATCCAATATTCACCAAGTCATGCAATTCGACAGAAATTGTTATTCTTTTATGGTGTATGAAACTGTAAACCCAATAGAGGTGCAACCAATTGGTCATTTTGAAGTCAACCTTCAAAGAAAATAGTGTGATTGTGGAAACTTCATGCTATACACGTTCCTTGTTCACATGTCATAGTTTCATGTTCTTACGCTCGTCAAAACTATTTAGTGCCTCTATCTGATTGTACAAGGTTGTTAATGTATTTAACATCTACAAATAAGAGTTTTCACCTATACCCAATGAAGGATATTGACCCACATATGAAGGTGAAACATTATATCACAATCCTGAAATGCGGAGACTTAAAAAAGGTCGTCCAAATAGTACCCATGTTAGAATTGAAATGGACATTAAAGAAAAGGTCCCAAGAAAATGCGGACTATGTCGGTTAACTGACCATACTCAAAAACATTGTCCAAATGTTACAGGCATCTCTAGTCAATCTATGTAATTTAAAATTTGTGCTTATGTATTTTTTTGAATTATTTTAATTATATATATATATATATATATTATTTTTGTTATTTGAAAAAAATTTTAATTTTATTTTTTTTGAATATTTCTTCAGGAAGTCGTCATTTGAAACTTGGGTTTTTTTAAGAAAGTCGCAATTCCAAATGGCAACTTGTAACTTAAAAAAAAAGTATTTTGGTTAATAGTTTTCAAAAGGAAGTATTTGAGTAAATAAATTTAAAAATAGAGTTATTTAAAAAAAAACCCAAGAAATATGTGTATTTATAAAATGACATAAATTTCCTTAAGTAAAATTTAGATAAAATCAAATGAATCAAGATAAGCATTTCATTTCAATTAACTAAATTAGAAAATATAAATAGGATAAAAATGTAATATTTGTAATTTATTAAATTACCATATTTTCTTCTTGAATTTTACTTTGCTTGTCCATGGAGTAAAGTGAGAAGTGTAGTTATAGTTTGTTACGAGAATAAATCTTTAGAAACGATAGATAAAACTCGAATAAAGTGGAAGCGTAATATCTTTTCTCTAAATTCCATACAAGCATGCATATTTACTTATCTTGTTAATCGGATAAAGGTATTTATGCATGTTAATAAATTTATTATATAAATTGTGTAAGACCAATACTATCACTCAAGCATTATTATATTGCACGATGGCAGCCCTTAGTACCAATACCCTTGAAAACAAATTTGTGGAGCTAAAAGAAGCAACGGAAACACTCCTAACCTCACGCCCCAAGATACAAAAGGTGGCAGAGTATCTCCGAAACAGAGAGAAATTTAAGAAGCATTACGTACCCAGGTTGGTGTCAATGGGTCCCATACATCACGGTGATGAAAATCTGGAGTTAGGAGAGAAGTATAAGCTTATTTGGGCGGAGAAGTACATCGAAAAATTTAAACTAAATCCAAACACTCTATACCAAAGAATTGCAGATAATATTGTTAATCTGAAGAGTCTTTACGCCGAAGAAGTTTTAACTTTTAGTAAAAAATATCCAAAAGGCATCGATAATGAAGGGCTGTCTTGGATGTTGTTTGTGGATGGATGTGCTCTGCTTTTTATATTGGGGAAATCCAAGCCAGAAAAAACAAAAGATATGAATATTAAGGTTGACCAACTTGTTCTTGTGATGATGGATGTGCTTTTGTTGGAGAATCAGCTTCCTTATTTAGTACTGAAGCTGCTGTGGAAAGATAATTCTGATGATAGTTTGTTGAAAGATAATTCTGATGATAGTTTGATAAAATCAATGAAGAAATTTCTTGAACGTTGTAATTGGCCCACACTAAATCCTAAAGGTAGAACAAAAAAAAGAAACCAACATCAACATAAAGTAGATATACCGGACGTGGCACATGTACCGGACGAGTCACAACCACCCACTCATCTTCTTGATCTTCAGCGAAAAATGATCTTGCCTAAGGTACAAATCAAACTACTATACCTCTTCATATTTGCACTGTGATTTTAGATTGCAGTGCCAGTCGTGATTACCTTTTAAATATTTATATTGTAAAGAAATACCGCTTAAATTGTGACTTCGATCCATTACAAACAATTAATTTAAACCATGGAAAGCATACTATCTACTTCCTCTGTCCAATTAATTGTAACTTTCATATTAATGTATGTATTTTTGGGGAATATTGTGTTGAAATTCTGAGGCTTTTTAGTCAAGTTTATTGGTATTTTGTGTGTTATATGTCAAAAATATCTTTTTGGAGCCCCGATTAAAATTATTCGTTGATCAATAATTTTATTTATTTACGGTGAATCTTTTGTCGAAAGAATTTTTTTTATGATTTGCATCGTTTTTTGAAAAAAAATCATATGCCGATTGAGTTGCGACAATAGTAGATATTTTTATTAAAGTAGTTTGGTAAATAATGTGTAATGATGTTTTTTTTTTTTAATATCTTTAAAGTTAGATATTTGTTTGGTTGGTTGGTTTTAATTAGTTAATTATATATATGTTATATATATATAAGAAGCCAAGAAAGGAGGGGAGCGAAAACGTTCTCTGCTTCACGCTTCCTTCTTCTTCCTTCTTCATTCTTTTTCTTTCTTTTCCTGCCTCACGAGTTTCATCTTCTTCCTTCTCTGTTTCCAAACCAAGCTTCGTTTTTTTTTTCAAAACCGTCAAACACAAATCCTCAATTTCCTTCATGATCTAAGCTTCCTTGCGAGAAGTGACAGAAGAGAAAGTTGCTCATTGCCACGTTGTGGTGCTAGTGAGCTACTTTTCAAAGCGACGACGCGATCGTAAATTTTATCGGAATTAATCGCGGTGCCGTAATCGGCTGTTAAAGCTACCGTTAAGGTAAGGGCTCCTTCCAAACTTTTAGTTTGCATTTAGGACCTTATATGTGAATTTGTGGAAAATAAGTTTTATGTGTTTGAGGTATATTTGTGGAAAAATGAATTTAATTCGATTTATGAGTGAATTAGTGGAATTTGAATTTGGTGTGTTTGAGGTGTGGCTTGTGGTGATTCATGTTTGGTGGGATTGATGTACTCATAATTAATATTATGAACTTTTGAGATGTGTTTTATGTGTGAATTTGTGAAAAAATGAATTTAAGGTGATTTAAGTGTGGTTGAGGAAATTGTTTTGATGTGTTTTAGGGGTGGTTTGTGGAAATTAATTTGGTGTAATATTATGTTTGAAATTGTGGAAATTAATGGGTGAATTATGGTTGAAATATGTGGAGTTGTAGTATGGGTGATTTGCGGATTAAATTTGGTGGGAATTGATAAAATTGAAATTGATGGGTGAATTGTTGAATTAAATTTGAGATGATTAATGAATGAATTTGTGGAGATTAACTTGAATGTGATTATGTGCTCATAATTGATATTATGAATGATTGTGGTGTGATTATGTGTGATGTTGTGGTGATTAAGTTTTGATGTCATTATGTGTTCAAAACTGTTATATGTATGTTTAAGGTGCGTTGAGGTGCGATTAAGTGGTGACCGCGATGGGTCACGATGTTTAAGTGGTGACCGCAGTGGGCCACGATGTTAAGTGGTGACCGCGATGGGCCACGAGATGGTTCCATAAGTTGATTGGTTCATCTTATATTTACGAGGATTTAACTATGGTGTTTGTCCGTGAGAGATTGCACTGGTGTTTGTCTGTGAGAGACTACACCCTAGTAAGTCGTGTTTGTCCGTGAGAGACTGCATTGGTGTTTGCCCGTGAGAGACTACACCCTAGTAATTCATGTTTGTCTGTGAGAGACTACACCCTAGTAAATCGTGTTTGTCCGTGAGAGACTGCACTCGTGTTTGTTCGTGAGGAACTGTACGTTTTGGATTTACGCCTCTCGCGGAGGGTTTTTGTTTGGAATTGTGGTGTAAGACCTGTGATATGGTACACTTTAATAAATTGTGTGGGCCTGTGATAGGTGGCACCTTGGTAATTAGTACTGGTCTGTGAGAGACTGTACAATTACGATTTACGCCTCTCAAGGAGAACTTTGGTTTGGAATTTCTAGAATCATGCATTTTGGCATATACGCATTGCATTAGGGTGTTTGGCACGTGAGTCATGTTTGATATACTGTGATGATTGTACATACATACTCGGTTATTGTGATTTTGTGTCGTAATTGCTAAGTGTGATTGTTTGGATTGGTATGTAAGTGTTGATTGATTGCGAAACCTTTTCAAAACTGAAATCTCCATTATTTCGTAGTTGTATTCGAATACGATGTGCTTGTATTCGAATACATTTAAGTGAGTTTTGCTACTCACTTAGCACTTGTATTCGGCTACACCTTGTGGTAGTCGAATATAGTTGTGCAGTTTTTTCACTGATTTTGCACTTGTATTCGACTACAAGGATGCTGTAGTCGAATACAATTGTGTTGTTTTTGGCTACTAACTTGTCCTGTCTCGTATCCGACTACATCCTGTCTCGTATTCGATTACAGTTGTGCTGATTTTGCTATTGACTTATGAATTAGCACTGTATTCGAATACAAGGATGCTGTATTCGAATACGACAATGCAATTTTGTTAAAAACTTCATTTTTCAACTTTGATTATGTATATTTGACAGATGAAAACCCTTTTCAAGGAGTATGCTAAGTTGAAAGGTTATTTTGTGCATTTGAAATTTAAATGCTATGTGATATTTGTTAATTTCGGTTGGTGACCCGTTACAATTATAGTGGAAATCTGGGCTTTGCCCTCAGATGAGAACTAGGATCATCCTACCGGTTAATACCTTGGAGATTAGAAGGTAGTTAGACATATACCTGACCGAAGCTATGCCAGGAGGATTTTACGGGGAGCGGGGAGATCACCCGGGTTGTATAGTTTTTTGTAGCATGATCAAATTAGATGGTTGTATAGAGGCTACATGTCTTTCTTTTGTGGATGTATTTATTTCAATTTGGAAGACTGTACCTATACCTCATATTTTAAGCTTGACCTTTATTTTGATGGGTCCTTGTACAATTTTTTGATGCGACTTGGGGAAGTTAAAATTCTTGGGGCAGTGCTTTTGTACAGGTGTTTGTCGGGAATACCCCATGGGTATGAGCTATGTCATATAGGTCTTATAGCCCCGGTGTATTTTGTTGTTTAAATGCTTTCGATTTTTTTTTAATTTCAAAAACTAATTTCGTTGTTTGTAAATATTTGTTGACTTGTCGTTATGTTACGACTTAAATATTTTATCTAAAAGTATTTCTTTCTTAATTTCTGAAATTCGATTTTTGTTTAAAAAAAAAAACGGGTTGTGACAGGTTGCAACTGCAATCTTTAACTATAGCTAGTCACACTTATTTCAATTGTTCCCTCAAACATCAGCACTAGATGAAAGCTGATTTGTCGATATGAACCAAATGATACCACAATAAAGACGGAAAATTAACAACACGTCGCACCAAGACGATGAACAAAAACAGCGTTGTACGAAGACGACAAGATCATGAGAAAACATGAAAGAAAAACTATATATATAAAAAAACCACAACAAAAAAAAAAAAAGAAAGAAAGAAAAAACGACTAAAAAAGTAATTTCAAGTCAAAAACTTGCGCTAAATCACCCTCTCTTGAGTGAAGAAAAAAGCAACAAAGCCAAAGAGAAGACGAGGGAGGCAATTGATAAGTTAATTAGATGGTACTATTTTTTTTTATAGATAATTAGATGATACTATTGGATAGCATATAAAGCATTGATTAATGTTGAAATGATCGTCTAAAAAAACGTTGACATAAGATTATATCTGATTAAAAGAATTTATAAAATAAAAAAATAAAGTTGAAATGATCTAGTAACACTTATCTTTAGACTTTTATTTTTTGAAATGTAGTAAGTAACACTTATTATGGAGCAGAGTTAGTATAATGTCGAAAATTGGTCTTATTATTATATTTTTTTGACTAAATTATTATTATATTTTTATCATAACTGATCAAATGTTAGGCCGAAGTTGACAAAGTAGCTGGAAATTACATAATGACGACATACGGGAACATACAGGAACTAACAGCATCAGGGATAAAACTGAAGTCAAGCCACACATCAAGTCCAGCAGACATAGGATTCGACAAGGGTTTGTTCGGCGCAACATTGGTGCTTCCTGATCATTGTCGACGACTCAACAGCCACTACATTTCTCAACCTCATAGCATATGAGACCTGTCTTGATTTTCGGAATGATTACACGATATGTTCTTTTATAGATTTCATGACCTCGCTCATCGACCACCCTGATGATGTGAAAGAATTGAGATCAAAAGAGATTTTGCTCAATTATTTTGGCAGTGATAAGAAAGTTGCCGACCTATTTGACTTCTTAGGTACTGATGTAGTACTTAACACCGAATCATATTCAGAAGTTAGATGTAAATTACATGATCATTATTGTAGTAGATGCAAGACTTGGATAGCGTTGGGTTTGCACAACTATTTCGACAACCCTTGGGCTATTATTGGCTTACTTGCTGCGGTTTTTGCATTGGTTCTCACTTTCATCCAAACGTGGTATGCCATTCACCCGGCTTCCTAAACAATCATAAGTGTGGTTTGTTGTTGCATAACCAATAATAGATGTTGTTTTTGTGATATTGTAACATGCATAATAATTGTCTTCTTCTTGTAAGACAAGTAGAAGTGTACTTCACTTCTCTTTGGATTGTGTTCATTTTTTGAGGATTTTTTTTGGGTTCAATTCGTTGTCTTGTATCCCTTCATGACAATCAGTATTTCAAAAATGAAGAGTACCTTCTTTTTTTTTGGGTTTGAATTGTAATAATTTTTAGATTTCAAATAAAATTTATGCAAATTTAATGAAGAAAAAGGTTAAATATTTGATCAAATTAATAATCCGACTAATTGATTATTTTATGTGTTTCTATAGTTGTTGACATTAAATTTTATCACTACAACAAATGAATTCAACATCAATCGACGATTAAAATTAGATCATTAAGGAGTTCTAAGTTATCAGGTTTATTGGTCAAAGTTGAGTTGATGAAATAAATAAATTCAAACTTTTGTGTAAAAATGCAAAGTTATACTAAATGAAATGAATCAATGCATTAAGAACAAGAGAATACAAATGCAAAAATCAAAATGAATAAAAAAACAAAGTAAAAAGTAATTATTTTGTTTATTAAGTATGAATACATACATTCTTTGAATAGCCAAGAGATAAGGTAATCCTTATAATCTAGATGTTTTATCTTAAAGGCGATTTCTAGAATGAAAAAGAACGCCTTATTTTGTTCTTTAAACTCCTATTTATAGACAAATAGTAAAAACTACCTCATGCATGTATGTGTTCCTTTTTCTATTGGCCATTTTGACATTTCTTACACTCATTTAAACTTTCTTTGACAAATTTTACGACTGTTGTATTAGTCTTCTTTTCAAATGTGAGCGTCTAATTTCCCTTTGAGTATTATTATGTCCAATTATTTGAGACGTCCTATTCAAAGATTCATTTCAAGCACATCACCTAAAAATAAAACATAAGTTATTGGACACAAGGCCAACTTCAATCGACTTGTTTCTAGTACTCGAACTCTACAATTTGAATTTCGTATAATAGAGGCCCTCAATCGACTTCAATCGACTTGTTTCTAAAAAAACTATTTGTAGATCATATGTACTTATTCCATTCTCATTAAACCATCAAAGTTGTGCATTCTTAGGACCTTTTCCTCATTCAAACCATCTTCAACATGTTCAATATTTTTCCCCATATGTCTTTAACCAAAATTTTAACTTTTAAAGGTCAATTAAACCCTAGTTTTTTGGAGTCAGTTGCTAATGCATTTAAATCAATGCCCGGCAATTTCAATCCTCCCATGTCTAATGTGAAAAAACTTGTAAAGGCCCTTTACATTGAGTGGCTGAGTCATGGTGAGAAACCAAAGTCCTCCTTTCAGAAAAAAATTAGGAATATATGACGTGATTGCATTTAGTAGGGACAATTTGATTTATAATTTAGTTTGACACCTCATATGAGATCTATAAAGCAACCTTAGCCAAACACTTTGCCACCCTCCTTCTCAAGACCACCACTCCAAACTCAACTCCATCAGCCATTGAGAACTCCCAACTATAACATTCCACAAACACCAAACCTTTCCACTCTTGCATCTGACCTTACCACCCCAAGACCTATGAATCCCCCTCACCAAGAAACTAAGACAGTAGCTCAAGTCTTTATTAACTTAGTCTCTTATACATCATTAGAAGATTCCTATGTTTTTCCCTTTAAATATACCACCTCCATCATCCCTCTAGACCTCAATCCTTTCACCCACTCCATTCTCTTTGGCTTTCCTAACTTGGACGCATTCACTACTTCTCTTATTGTCAAAATCACTTCAGCACGCAATCGAAATGCTCAAAGTTTGGACCCTAATGATATTTCCAACCAATGGAACATAGTCCTCTCGTTTGTCACCAGTTGGATAAGGGAAAACATGGATCATGGAATGCAGTTGTCCTCCTAAAAAACTGCAACTTTCAGACCAACATGTGAGATCCTCTATCTATGGATCTTGCAACTTAAGAAATCCCAGAGTAATCATCCTTGAAAGCTTATGAAAGCTTTGCAGAAGGCTCGTCAAGGGAAGACATATCTCCCTTTAGTGGTGTTCATTTGGAACTCCCAATGGTTGTTCCATCTGCATCATTTCAATTCCCTTTACCCATTCTATTAAGACAAACTCTCAATTTAAGTTTTGGTGAAAATAAACAAAAGGTTAATTAAGAATGTTAATTATGATTCTAAATGTTATGTTAATTTAACTTGTGCTTTTGAGTGGATAAATTCAAAGATAGGACTCAAGAAAAGCAAATAAATTAGCAACAAAAGATAAAAACTGAACAGATAATAAATGAGAACATTCTGGACAAAATCTATAAAAATGGAGAATGTTCTCCATGACCAAGACTGATCATCACAGCCCAAAGATCAATCAATCTCCACTAGTTAAAATAAATTTTAGCATCTAGATTTTACATCTATATCATTAGCACTTGGCAAGGAACAAACTGAGATGATTAGATTCAAAGAAACTACTCGAACCACATAGAGAAAAGATCATGAATTAGCTAGACCAAACAGATCTGAACCTTCTCCAGCTTAAACTGTCAAGAATGATAAACGATCTTGAAATGTAGAAGACATCCATATTAATTAGGAAGAAATCCAGAATGATCAAGACTGAACCTCTAGATTGATTATTAATCTCCAGAATTTTCATTAACATTCTACAGAAGTTCATCATCATTCTCCAAGTTGTTTTGACAGAACCAAAACTACAGATCAAATCAAAGACATTACCAAGCATATCTAAAGTACAAAGGATCATCAAACTCAAAGGAAATCTGATGAAAATCGAAGAACTCAGCCCAGTCAACAGAATACAAAAGTGTTCAAATGATGTAATATTTTTATTTATATAAATTGGTCTTTGGTCAAAACTGACAGAGCGCTACTAACAGCTCTTTAGACCATTATCAAATGTTCTAAAAACGCCTATAAAAGGAAGGCCAATGCTCATTGAAAAAGCAGAAGTTAAAGTGATAACATGTCTCATAAAATCATTCACGTTCACATACTTGAAGCTCTCTCATTACTCAAAGAAGAATCAGTTTGATAACTTTTCATTACTCTATTATTTTTGTACTGAATTCTTTGTAAAGAATCAAATCAAAAACAAGAGTTAAGATATTTCATATTTTAACAAAGCAATCTCACCATTATTGTAAAATTAGAACTATAAAAGTTTAGTATAATTTGGGTAGATTATAAGGAATCCTATCAAGGTTGATAGCTGACCTGATTAATCTCTTTCTAGGTGGAAGGGATTGAAGTTTGTAACATATCAAGGTTGATCTGAGTTAGGTGATGTAAAACCAAGAAGGTTCTTTGTTTTGAATACTTAGTGAAAAATTTCACAGTTGTGAGAACTGGACGTAGCCCGAGTTGGGTAAACCAGAATACATCCGTGTGTGGTATTCTTTCTCTTATCTTCTTATTTATTAAGTCTGATTAATCATTTAAGTTAAAAACATAAACTGAATTTCTGATTTTAAGCTAACCAAGAACGTTCTCCGTTTTCTAGTAAAAACCAAGAACATTATCCATTTTCTGTTTTCTTAACCTTGATCATTCTTGAGTTGAATTTTTAACTACTTTCAAGAAATTTTTAAATATGGAGACTTACAATTCAAACCCCTTTCCTTGTAAATAACCTTTTCTACTTCAATTGCATCAGAGCTCGGTCTCTAAAAGATTAAACACCTAACAAGTTCTAGAGTAAAGATCTAGAAGAAAAAATGTCAAAAGCAAAATAAATTGTTGAAGGAGGATCTTCAAATTGACCACCTTACTTTGATGGATCTGATTACTACTTTTGGAAGAATAAGATGCAGCTATTTCTGAAATCTCAAGATACATGAATGTGGCACATCATTACAGATGAAGATATCATACCAAGAGTTGATCAAAATGATTCAACCTCTGCTGCGAAGAAAAAAACAGACTGGACAACTAAAGATAAAACCAAGGTACTCCTAAACTCTAAACCTCAATTATTCTTATAGTGTCCTTTGAGCAGGGAAGAAAGTAAAAGAGTTGATGAACACACAACTGCTAAAGAAGTATGAGATACACTACAAACTCATCATGAAGGAACAAGCCATGTCAAAGAAATAAGAATAGACATTGGCATAAGAAAGTTGGAACTGTTCAAAATGCAAGAAGGAGAAACTATTGACGAAATGTACTCAAGCTTCACAGCAATAGTGAATGAAATGCGTTATCTTGGGAAAGCTTACTCAGTTCAAGATAGAGTAAGAAAAATCATGAGGTGCCTTCCAATCATATGAAGACCAACGGTAACAGCTATAATCTAAGCCAAAAACTTTGAAGTACTTCCCCTAGAAGAACTAATTTGAACCTTAAGAGCACATGATGTATTTCATAAAGAAGACAAACCAATCAAGAAAGGAAAGGTAATAGCTCTAAAGGCATCTCAAGAAAGTGTCACTGTACAAACAGATCAAGAAGATGCTGATGAAGAAATTGCTCTTCTTACCAGACGAATACAGAGAATGATGAGAAAAATATATCAAATCAAAAAGGGATTTCAAAACAAAAATCCAAAATAGAAGTGGACAAGAGCCACTAAAATTTTATTAAAGCCACTAAAACATTTCAAAAAACTTATGGGATCTCAAGTAGGAATCTTTGATAAAGCTATTCTTAGTTTTGATAAAACTCAAAAAAACGAAAATGTATGAAAAAAAATTTGTTCCGGAAAGAAAGGAAGATAAATGCAAAACCAAATGTTCATATTGTGAGAAAATTGGACATCTGGAATTTGCTTGTTACTAAAAGAGATGAAAAAATCAAGAGAAAAAGGATTTTTCAAAAAGGGGATCGTTCTGGATCAAAAACTGAACCATTGTCAAGAAACTTACCAAAGGGAGAACCTGTTAAGACAAACTCTAAAATTAAGTTTTGATGAAAATAAACATAGGTTAATTACGAATGTTAATTAAGATTCTAAATGTTATGTTAATTTAACTTGTGCTTCTGAGTGAGTTAATTCATAGATAGGACTCAAGAAAAGCAAAGAAATCAACAATAAAAGATAAAAACTGAACAAGTAAGAAAGGAGAACATTCTTGACAAATATGTGAAAACAGAGAATGTTCTATAGGATCAAGACTGATCATCACAACATCAAGATCAATCAATCTCCTTGGTTCAAAGAATATTTTGTCTCTAAATTTCATACTAATGTTATCAGTACTTGACAAGGATCAAGTAGGTTCCATTCTAATCAAAGAAAGCATTCGAATCACAAAGAGAAAATGTCATGAATCAAGCAAGTTAAATCAAGACTGAACCTTCTCCAGCTTAACTATCAAGAAAGTTAATCAATCTTGAATTGTACAAGAAATCCAGATTAATTAGGAAGTCACCCAGAATGATCAAGACTGAACTTCCAGATTGATCGTCAATCTCTAGAAGGATCAAAGACTGAAACTCCAAATTGATTATCAATCTCCAGAATTCTGCAGAAGTTCATCATCATTCTCCAAACTGTTTTTGACATAATCAAATCTCTAGATCAAAGCAAAATCATCAACAAATGTATCACAGGAATAAAGGATCATTAAACATAAGAGAAATCTGATCAAGAACGAAGAAAAACAACAAGTCAAATAGATTTCATAAATTTTTTAGTATAGTTTGGGTAGATTGTAAGAAATCCTATCAAGGTTGATAGGTGATGTGATTAAATCTCTTTTTGGGTGGAAAGAAACTAAGTTTGTAACAGATCAAGGTTGATCTGAACTAGGAGCTGTAAAACCAAGAAGGCTCTTTGTTTTGAACACTTAGTGGAAAACCTCATAGTTGTGAGGACTGGACGTAGCCCAAGTTGGGGGAACCAGGATACATCCGTGTGCGGTATTATTTCTCTTGTCGCCTTATTTATTAAGCTTGATTAATCATTGAATTAAAAACATAAACTGAATTTCTGATTCTAAGCTAACCAAGAACGTTCTTTGTTTTTTGGTAAAAGCGAAGAACTTTCTCCATTTTCTGTTTTCTTAACTAAGATCATTATTGAGTTAAATCCTTAAGTTTTTTTAGGAATTTTTAAATAGGAACATTTACAATTCAAACCCCCCTTCCTTGTAAATCGACATTGCTACCTCAATGGACATCAGAGCACGACCTCTAGAAAGATTAAAACACCTAACACATGCTAGAGAAAAGATCTAGAAGAAAAAATGTCGAAAGATAAATACATTGTTGAAGGAGGATCTTCAAATATACCACCTCACTTTCATGGATCTGATTATTATTTCTGGAAGAATAAGATGCAGCTGTTTCTGAAATCTCAAGATACATGAATGTGACGCATCATTCGGAATGGAGATTTCATACCAAGAGTTGATCAAAATGATTCATCAACTGCTGCGAAGAAAGAAACATACTAGACAACTGATGATATAACGAAGGTACTCATAAACTCTAAAGCTCAATTATTCTTATCGTGTGCTTTGATCAGGGAAAAAAGTGAAAGGGTTGATGAATGCACAACTGCTAAAGAAGTATGGGATACATTACAAACTCATCATGAAGGAACAAGTCATGTCAAAGAAGCAATAATAGACATTGGCATAAGGAAATTTGAACTATTTGAAATGCAAGAAGGAGAAACTATTGATGAAATGTACTCAAGGTTCACAACAATAGTGAATGAAATGCATTCTCTTGGCAAAGCTTACTCAGGAAAAGAAAGAGTAAAAAAACTCATGAGGTGTCTTCCAATCATATGGAGACCAATGGTAGCAGCTATAATCTGAGACAGTCGCTTGAAAACCGGGTTTTTTTGACTAGCAACGTGCCTAGGAGCTCGCAAACAAGCCTATCCGACTTGTAGAGCAACAAAACGCAAAGAAAAATTGCTAGGATGTTTAGTAATACTCTAAAACTGGTTAATATTGGTTAATATTGTTATTAGAGAGTCCCCGACAACGATGCCAATTTGATCCGTTGTCGCACACGGGTCAAATACAATTGATAAAATGTAAATAGAGGTAATAACTCGAATCGTTTCGCAAGGACTTCCGATATAATGATAATAATCGAATTAAAAGTTGAAATTAAAAAGGGGTTTTTTAGATTTTTGATTTAACAGATGAGCAAAACAATTAATCCACTTATTCGAGTTTCAGACCTATCACATATTCTATCAATGAGTTTAATTTCTAATTTGTCATTCTATTCTTATTTGACTATAGAATTGATTAAACAAGCATAATCAATCCTATGTGAATTCGGTTTCTTTGATTGGATTAAGCCTCACAATCATCAAAGTATTACAATAAATGATCAGGCGTCGCAAAATTATCATTCAATTAAATTAGAAACTGAAATCAAATTATGTCAAATAAATTTAATCGATCCAATTAAAATCAAATTAAAAAGGGTTTTTTAGATTTTTGATTTAACAGATGTGCAAAACAATTAATCCACTTATTCGAGTTTCAGACCTATCACATATTCTATCAATGAGTTTAATTTCTAATTCGTCATTCTATTCTTATTTGACTATAGAATTGATCAAACAAGCATAATCAATCCTATGTGAATTCGGTTTCTTTGATTGGATTAAGCCTCACAATCATCAACATATTACAATAAATGATCAGGCGTCGCAAAATTATAATTCAATTAAATTAGAAACTGAAATCAAATTATGTCAAATAAATTTAATCGATCCAATTGAAATTCAATTTAACCAATTAGAATATCAATATAATCAAACAAACAAGAATAGAATCATGAATCGAAATTGACGGTGTAACCTGAATCTCAAGGTGTTGATGAAACTCTGAACTCGTGGATTAACCTTATAAAGTTAGCCTTCCATGAAATTAAAATAAAAATTGTTTATTTCTTGTATCAATCTGAATCCTAATATTTTTCGTCTATAGAAAACAAACAAAACTGCCAATATATAGGACTCGATATTGGGCTTTAGGGTTTAAAAACAAGTGACTCGCTAATTAAAATTATTACAAAAGTCCAAATTAGGAAATCTGCAATTTAGGCCTAGTAAAGTTGAGAATTAGGATTTTATCCCAACGCAAAAGTTGTAGCTATGATGTTTAGCTTTCCAACGACTACTCGTATGCACTAATCAGATATCCAGAGCTCATGTTATGGTCTACAGAGCGAGCAAGAGTCAAAATGTAAATAATGAAATTATAATTCAATTTTGACCCAAAGTTTAGAAACAAGTTAAAAATATTATTCTAAGCTATAAAGAGCTTTTAAAATACCAAACTTAAAAGCTAGAAACATGTGCCCACATGCTATTATCAAATTCCCCCACACTTAAACTTTTGCACTCCGAGCAAAGCAATGCATGCGATTCCAAATATTCTTATGAATGCAAAGTGGTGAGAGAAAAAAAATATTTCTAGCTTAATGCAATCATGAATAATTTTTTATCACAATCAAGGCAAACAAGAGGAATTATTTTTCTCCTTATAGATCCGAGAGTTCTCATAAGTTTCAAGTCTAAGCTCTTCAAGTTGTTGCAATTGAAGCTTTCTCTCCAAACCTACTTTCTCCATCTCAAGGTTACAACTCTTGACCGCCCAATAAACATGGTGCTCTATTTCCACTGCGAGGTGGCATGCCTTACCAAACACAAGTCGATAAGTGGACATCCCTATTGGTGTTTTGTAGGCTGTTCTATGATCCCAAAGAGCTTCTTCAAGTCGGTGACTCCAATCTTTTCTGTTTGGCTGCACCATCTTTTCTAAAATCTGTTTGATTTTCCTGTTTGAGACTTCAGCTTGCTTGTTAGTCTGGGGATGATAAGGTGTATAAACTTTGTGGACAACCCCATACTTCCGAAGCAAAGCGTCCATGGTGCGGTATAAAAAATGAGTGCCTTGATAACTTATGATGGTCTGGGGTATTCCAAACCTGCAAAAAATATTTGATTTGATAAAACCTGCAACAACTTTAGAATCATTAGTCCTAGTGGGTATTGCTTCCACCCACTATGAAACCTAATCAACACCTAGTAAAATGTAGACAAAACCAAAAGATATTGGAAAATGGCCCATAAAGTAAATGGCCCACTCATCAAATACTTCACTGAAAAGCATAGGTTATTGAAGAATCTCAATCCTACGAGTGATTGATGTTCCTGCTATTTGGCATTGTTCACAAGTTTTGTAAGTCTCAAAAGCATCTTTAAACAAAGTGGGCCAAAAGAAACCCGAGTTTAAAACTTTTCTTGTTGTAAGACCCATAATTTTAAAGCTCCATTTATGTATTTTTGGTGTATTTTGGATTTTGGTTCGGAGGCTTTTAAGCCAAAGTTAATTATATTTCGGAGTTTTATAATCGAAAAGATATTTTGATGCCAATCAAATTTTCTCGTCGATAAATTAATTGAATTTAACTGCGGAAAATCCTTTACGGATAATTTAATGCGTTTCGGGTGAAACGGTAATTTAACGAATATCTAGATTTTGAGATATTTGTTAAGTTATATTTATTATATTTATATATGTTTGTTTGGAGGGAAAAATAAAGGAAAACTAGAGGGAAGGAAAAGGAAAAGAAAATAGTATATAAAAGGGAAGGAAGGAAAAAGGAAGAAAGGAAAAAGAAAGGAAAGAAAAAGAAAGGAAGGAAATTTGAAAATTCCATCTCCTTCCTCTGAACCGTGTCCCGCGGCCAAATTTTCCTCCTCCTCCCATTTTTCATTTTCGTCGCTTTCTTCTCTTCAAAACTAGTAACCCAAGGTTGGGTGAGAGTTAGATCAAGGTTTTTGCAACTCCACTCTTCCTCTTTGATTCGAAAACGAAGAAAAACGGTTTTTGAGATCCAAACACAAACCCCTCC
>NC_021163.2:36008903-36042590 GCF_000331145.2 Cicer arietinum | reverse complement strand
AAGTAATGTCAGAAGCCAACATGTGCTTAATGGAAAACTTAGAAATTAATGAGGTAACTATCTCTGAACTTTGTCCTTTATGTGAACAAATGAAAAAAGAATTTGATAATCTTTTATGTGATTCAAACTTTCTTACTCAAAAATATGGTTTATTAAAAGAACATCTCTGTAAAGAAAAAGAAAAAGCCAGAGCTATGAATGACGAACTCAGAAAGGTCATCCAAAACCTGCAACAATCTCATTTAAAAATGTTTGAGCAAAAAACGATTCTCAATGAGATAATCATAAAAAATCATCTTGCAAATTGTTCTGAAACTAAGGAAGAAAATCTCTTTAAAAATATAAGTTCATGAATTGAAAAATGATTTAACCAACATGGTAAAAACCACTAAAACTGTTCAAAAGAACATGATATATGAAGAAGGGGTATTTGACAAATATGATTTACGTTTTAAAACTTCTAAAAAAGAAAAGCTTTATGAAAAAAAAATTTATGTCAAAAAAGAAGAATGAGAAAGGTAATAAAAGATGTTCTTGCTGTAACAAAATTGGACATCTTGATTCCATATGTTTTTACAAAAAAGGGATAAAAAATTCAAAGCAAAACGATTTCAAAAAAACGAAGAACGTCCTAGTGTCATATCAAATTGTTGAAAAAGAATTGTCATTTATATAAGAAATGATCGAGGGAAATTTGAAAGATCATTCTTCAAATCATTCTTTGAAGAAAATGATATTTCACATGATTTTTTTGTCAAAGAACTTTCCAACAATATAGAGTTGTTTAAAAAAAAATTAATTATAAGAAATGGCTAGAACAATTTTAAATGAATCAAGTGTTGAAAAATACTTTTGAGGAGAAGCCATAAAAATTGTTTGCCATGTTTTTAATCTTGGCTCTATTAGAAAATATCTTCATATGAATTTTTAAAAAATAGAAAGCAAAACTTATCATACTTTCACATTTTTGAATGTCATTACTATGTTTTGCATGATATAGAAAGAATGGGAAAATTGTTTAAAATGTCACTAAAGCATATTTTCATAATACTTTACATTCTAAAAATATTATCGAATATAAAATCTCAAAGCCCAAACCGTAGATGAAATTATGCATGTTATGTTTGATGAATATGTTGATTTTCATGATGAAAGATAGGATGGTGAAGAAATATAATTACAATGTTAAATTTCAATAAAATCACAAAGATGATAATGTTCAAACATCATCCTCAAAAACTCCAAAGTCTGATCATAGAGTGGCAAAACAAAAAAACTGATAGAATGATCAATTTAAGCAAAAAGGTTTATGCCTTCATTCTAGAAGCAGTATCAGAATGTTCTCCACAAAAGCAAAATGTTCTTGATAGTGAATATGCTTCATCTAATCAAAAACTAATGTTGCATATCACGATGATATTGTTGAAGAACATCAACAACTTCTAAATAAGCTTGAACCATTTGCTCCTACACCTACCAAAACATCTCATCAAGATCAAATTATTGAAAGACGCAATGGTGAAATAAGAACTTGATTGATACTCCAAAAATATGGCAACAATGTGGCTACGATATTTCAAGCATAGCCAAAAAGTCAATCAATGAAGCCAAAAGAGAACAATCTTGAATTAATAGCATAATGGAGGAACTTACTCAACAACAAAAGCTAGATTGTTTCATTTCAACCGTCAATCAAGATAAATGAATGAGTGTGGAGATAAATTGTTTCATGGGATTTTGGTTTTCAAATTAGTTTTCTCATATTAGGGTTCTTGGATTTAAGATTTTTGGTTCAAATTAAAAATTCGTTATTCGATTCTTGTTAATTTGGGTTATTGAATTGCTTCTTATGTATTTGAGATTAGTTCAACTAAAATATTTTTTTTTTTAATGTTGTCTTTGTTCATCAATTGTAGAGTTATGACATTAAATATGGATACAATTACGTTGAATGGGATTCAGACTATAAGCCTCAAGCACAACAGATACATGTACAATGTTTAGAGTGCCCCAAAAAGGAATTGGAGATTATGAATCTTAAGAATGTCATTTTGAAGATGCATGGAGATCACAAGTCAACCATTATTTAGATTTTTGCTGCTATTTTTATGTGTGTGTAACTTGTGTTGTTTTATTGTTGATCTTAGCTCTGAAACAAGCTTACTATAGTTGATGTGATTTGCTTGAGGTTGATGTAGTAGATTTGCTATAAGTATGTAGTAATGTAATTTGGTTCACCTTGTTGTAGCAGAAATTGTGGTATTTTGAACTATTAATAGGTTTAAATATTTGATTTGTCCTCGTAAGTCTGCGTATTTCTCATTTACGTCCCTGTAAGTTTTTTTTTGTTTTTAATTTAAAATCTATAAGTTCAATTTAGTTTTAAAATCATCATTGATGTTAGTTGTTGTTAAAAAAAAAGCTTATATGGCAAACGAATGAGTGGCGTGGCAGTTTGATGGATGATTATTATTAATTTAATTAAATAAATCAAATAACTAAAAAATAAAATTAAGTAATTAAATTGATTAAAAAAAAGATATGGAATTAAGTTGCAATTGTTATGTTTTAGTCTCTTCATCCAAAATCAGAAACTAAGTTTACGATTAGGGTTTTCACTCATTGCTCTCATTCTTTCTTTTTTCATGGTATCACCGTTATTGGATGACCAATATTGCATCACCATCATCAAATCACAATCACTAAATCATCATCATCGCATGACAATATTCAAAATACGACTGAAGGAAAAAAGATTGCAAAGCAGAGGCTGAAGGTATGATTTCAATACCTTTTTTGTCCCTCCTTTTTTGTTTCTGTTTGTGGGGGAAGGGTATGGGATTTTTTGTTTCTTATTTAAGGTTTATTCACTTGTTTATTATGTTTGTGTGTGAAGTATTATTCTCTTTCGATGTCTTTTTCTTCTTTTGGAATTGGTTTATTTATTTTTTGTTTATATATTTATCAACTAAGCGTGTGATGTATTATTCTCTTTCATTGATTTCCTACACCCTTATTCAATTGATTTAGTCCTCATAAATATACCTAGTTGTCGAATATTTGACACATCATCAACTATTGTCATGTCAACTTATAAGGTTTAAATTGGAAAAAAAAATTACAAGGACAAAATTAAGAAAAGCGCAAACTTACCAAGACAAATCAAATATTTAAATTGTATATTTTGCTTGCAACAATTGCTATGTTATAATCAATTGTTATAAGTTATGCCTTCTACCAAAGTCTATTTCATTCATAATTAATTCATGCACATAATTGTTTTCAAAAACAAACTTTATTCCATTCAAAACAAAGTAAACATCATTCAAGTGGCACAAAAGACACAAATTGACATAAAGTAATCATAAACTGATCAAGTGCTTGATTGAGCTTAAAAAAGACATAAAAAAAAATGAAATATCTAAAAGTCATAGATCCTAATACTATATCTTCCATGTTTTGAACTTTGGCCTAAAAGTGCTTGATTAAGCTTGAACATGTTGTGTTGCAGCAAAAATAGGTTGAAACTGAGCAATTTGAGAATGAGCTACAACATGTTGGGTTTGAGCTTGTGCAAGTTGTTTTTTCTTAAGACTGCTTATGGGAGCTTATGTAGGGTTGGACTGAGGTTGTGGAGCTTGTGCAGGCTTGAACTAAGCAGGTTGTGATTGAGCTTGAGTGGGTTGGTTTTTCTTGGGTGTGCCTCTAAGTTTAACAAGTTGTGTTAGGGCTTGGACAAATTGTGTAAGACCCATAATTTTAAAGTACCATTTATGTATTTTTGGTGTATTTTGGATTTTGGCTCGGAGGCTTTTAAGCCAAGGTTAATAATATTTTGGAGTTTTATAATCAAAAAGATATTTCGATGCCAATTAGAATTTCTCGTCGATAAATAAATTGAAATTAACTGCGGTGAATACTTTACGGTTAATTTTATGCGTTTCGGGTGAAACGGTAATTTAATAAATATCTAGATTTTGAGATATTTGTTAAGTTATATTTATTATATTTATATATGTTTGTTTGGAGGGAAAAAGAAAGGAAAACTAGAAGGAAGGAAAAGGAAAAGAAAATAGTATATAAAGGAAGGAAGGAAAAAGGAAGAAAGGAAAAACAAAGGAAAGAAAAAGAAAGGAAGGAAATTTCCAAATTTTCCATCTCCTTCCTCAAACCACCGTGAAACCCAAAATTCCATCCTTCTCCATTTTTCGTTTTCGTTGCTTCCTTTTCTTCAAAGCTAGTGACCCAAGGTTGGGTGAGAGTTAGATCAAGGTTTTCGCAACTCCACTCTTCCTCTTTGATTCGAAAACGAAGAAAAACGGTTTTGAGATCCAAACACAAACCCCTCTGTTTCTTCTAGATCCAAGCTTCATTCCGCGAAGAGTTAGAAGGGAAATTATAATGACTCAATTATTTATCCAAAGGCATTTCTTTATTTATTCCTCTGTTTTAGTTTAATTACTTTTGAAAAAAAAATATATATATACCCTCGCTTTGAAAAACGGGGTGTTATAGGAGCAGCCCACGAGGAGGTGAACTGGGAATCGTTTAAAAGGAAGTTTTTAGACAAATACTTCCCGATGAGTACCAGGACTAAACTGGGGGACGACTTTCTGAAACTTCACCAGGGGAGCATGACTGTGGGCGAGTATGCTGCTAAATTTGAATCATTATCGAGGCACTTCAGGTTCTTCCGTGAAGAAATTGATGAACCATTCATGTGCCATCGCTTCCAAGACGGACTGAAATATGAGATTCAAGACTCCGTCTTACCCTTGGGAATTCAACATTTCCAAGCCCTGGTAGAGAAATGTAGAGAAGTGGAAGATATGAAAAACAAGAGGGCTAGCCGAGGAGGGAATTTTAATTCGGGAGGCCCTAGTCGGGTGAATTATCAGAACAAGGG
The DNA here is from genome assembly GCF_000331145.2 of Cicer arietinum. NCBI lineage: Eukaryota > Viridiplantae > Streptophyta > Magnoliopsida > Fabales > Fabaceae > Cicer > Cicer arietinum. Next base: position 36,037,684 of record NC_021163.2, on the reverse strand, counting down.
GAAGCAAGTTGCTAAACCTTATAATCGACCGCAGAATAACAACGGTGGGCAGAATCGCCCGGGGAACTAGAACTTCGGGAGGCAATTGGGACAAGTGCTTCGATGTTTTCGATGTGGGGAAGAGGGACACTATGCTAGTACTTGTACCACTAACATCCCCACCTGTCACAATTGTCGGAAGTCAGGGCACCTGGCAAGGGATTGCACGGCTCCAAAGGTGGAACCAGTCGTGAATGTAGCTAGGGCTACCCGTCCTACCGCTAGAGGTTGCATCTATTGTGTGAGTGCTGAAGAGGGGAATCCATCTGGTAATCTGATTCAGCGTGACTGTGAGATTGCAGGTAACACTCTAACTGCACTCTTTGATTCGGGGGCAACCCATTCCTTCATTGCTATGGACTGTGTGAATCGCTTGAAGTTATCTGTGTCTGCTTTACCTTTTGATTTGGTTGTTTCCACACCTGCTAAGACCTTAACCGTAAATTCTGCATGTTTACATTGTCGAATGACTATACAGAATAAGGATTTCTTGGTTAATCTAATTTGTTTACCGCTACAATCACTCGAGGTCATCCTCGGTATGGATTGGATGTCTTATCACTATGTGATCTTGGATTGTGCTCGGAAATTGGTTCTTTTCCCCGAACCAGGAGTTGTTAAGTATTTAACTGCTAACAAACTCCGAGTGTCGCTAAGCGAAGGGACTCATGAGTTTTTGTCTCTAGCAAATGTAGAGGCAAAGATAAATGTGGAAATAGAAGATGTGATACTTGTCAACGAGTATCGGGATGTATTTCCAACGGAAATTCCAGGATTGCCACCGGTAAGAGAAGTGGAATTCTTCATTGATTTGCACCCAGGAACGGGACCCATTTCAATGGCACCTTATCGAATGTCGCCATTGGAATTAAATGAGCTCAAAGGCCAAATTGAAGACTTGTTGGAGAAGAAATTCATCAGACCAAGTGTATCACCATGGGGTGCTCCAGTTTTACTAGTTAAGAAGAAGGACGGAAGCTCGCGCCTATGTGTGGATTATAGACAGCTTAACAAGGCAACTATTAAGAATCGTTATCCTTTGCCACGAATCGATGATTTGATGGATCAATTGAGAGGGGCCGCGATATTTTCGAAGATTGACTTGAAGTCGGGTTACCATCAGATCCGAGTAAGGGAAGGAGACATTCAGAAAACAGCTTTCAGAACCCGCTACGGACATTATGAATACCTGGTTATGCCGTTCGGAGTTACCAATGCACCGGCAATTTTCATGGACTACATGAACAGGATCTTTAATTCGTTCCTTGATAAATTCGTGGTGGTATTCATTGATGATATATTGATTTATTCAAGGACCGAAGAAGAGCATGGAGAACATTTGCGACAAGTTCTTGAGATTTTACGCGAGAAGCGATTGTATGCCAATCTGTCGAAGTGTGAATTTTGGCTAGAGAAAGTGAATTTCTTGGGACATGTGATAACCAAGGAAGGAATCGCTGTAGATCCGGCTAAGATTGAGGCGGTTCTTGCTTGGAAACAGCCTCAGACTGTCACTGACATACGGAGTTTTGTAGGACTGGCAGGGTACTACAGGAGGTTTATCGAAGGTTTTGCTAAGATTGTGGCTCCACTGACACAACTTACCAGAAAAGATCAACCGTTCGCATGGACGGAGAAGTGTGAAGAAAACTTCCAGTTACTAAAGAGAAAATTGACGACCTCACCTGTATTGGTATTACCGCAATCAGAAGAACCCTATGAAGTTTATTGTGATGCATCTCACCAAGGGTTAGGATGTGTTCTGATGCAACACAAGAAAGCTGTGGCTTATGCCTCGAGACAATTGAAGATTCATGAGAGGAACTATCCTACTCATGATTTGGAGCTTGCCGCGGTTGTTTTTGCATTAAAGATCTGGAGGCATTATTTATATGGGTGCACGTTCACCGTGTTCAGCGACCATAAGAGCTTGAAATATTTGTTTGATCAGAAGGAGTTGAACATGCGCCAGAGACGATGGATGGAGACTCTCAAGGATTTTGATTTCACACTGCAGTACCACCCTGGGAAGGCCAATGTAGTGGCGGATGCGTTGAGCAGAAGAAGTGTATCGGTGTCTTCACTAATTATGGCTAGACAACAAGAGTTGTGGGAAGCTTTTAGAGACTTGCACTTGAACGTAGAGTTTGCACCGGGAATTTTGAAATTCGGAATGATTAAGATCTCGAGTGGATTACTTGAAGACATTGCGAATTCTCAGGATGACGTCTTAATTCAAGAGAAGAGGAATCTAATAGTACAAGGGAAGACGACTGAGTTCAAGATTGGGGCTGATAATGTTTTGCGGTGTAATGGTAGGATTTGTGTACCAGAAATTACAGATATGCGGAAAACGATTTTAGAAGAGGCGCATAAGAGTAAGCTGAGTATTCATCCTGGAGCAACAAAGATGTATCAGGATTTGAGGCAGAATTATTGGTGGCCAGGAATGAAGAAACATGTGGCGGAATATGTATCCACTTGTCTAACTTGTCAGAAAGCGAAGGTGGAACATCAGCGACCTGCTGGAATGTTGCAACCTTTAGATATACCTGAATGGAAGTGGGACAGCATTTCCATGGATTTTATAACCGGATTACCAAAGACAAGGAGAAAGAATGATTCCATATGGGTGATAGTGGATCGACTAACTAAATCTGCTCACTTTTTGCCGGTAAGGACCACCTATAAGGTAGATCAGCTAACGGAGATCTACATTGCTGAAATTGTGAGGTTACACGGGGTACCATCGAGCATTGTATCAGACCGTGATCCGAAGTTCACATCGCATTTTTGGGGAGCATTGCACGAAGCGTTGGGAACGAAGCTACGATTGAGTTCAGCTTACCATCCACAAACGGACGGACAGACTGAAAGGACAAATCAGTCCTTGGAAGATCTGTTGAGAGCATGTGTTTTAGATGATAGAGGAAGTTGGGATGATGTACTTCCGTTGATTGAGTTCACTTACAACAATAGTTTCCACGCAAGTATTGGAATGGCACCATATGAAGCTTTATACGGACGCAAGTGTCAGACGCCCTTGTGTTGGTATAAAGACGGTGAGAATATGATTGTCGGACCAGAGATGGTGCAACAGACCACAGCTAAAGTAAGGAAGATCAAGGAGAAAATGAAGACTTCACAAGATCGCCAGAAGAGTTACGCGGACAAGCGTCGCAGACTTTTGGAATTCGAACAGGGTGACCATGTATTTCTGAGAGTCACACCTACTACTGGAGTAGGTAGAGCCTTGAAATCGAAGAAGTTGACTCCGAAATTCATTGGACCATATCAGATTTCTGCACGAATTGGGCCGGTTGCTTATCGGATTGCATTACCTCCGATACTGTCCAATATCCATGACGTGTTTCATGTGTCGCAGTTGAGGAAATATCTCGCAGATCCATCTCACGTGATCGAACCAGACACAATCCAGCTAAAGGATAACCTGTCGTTCGAAGTACCACCCGTGAGAATTGATGACAGGAAGATTAAGCGGTTGAGGACCAAGGATGTTTCGTTGGTCAAGGTGATCTGGAACCCAATTACTGGAGATGCGACTTGGGAACTGGAGAGCAAGATGAGGGAACAACACCCAGAGTTATTTATCGATGCATAGTTTCGAGGACGAAACTAATTTTAGGGGGGGAGTAATGTAAGACCCATAATTTTAAAGTACCTTTTATGTATTTTTGGTATATTTTGGATTTTGGCTCGGAGGCTTTTAAGCCAAAGTTAATAATATTTTGGAGTTTTATAATCAAAAAGATATTTCGATGCCAATTAGAATTTCTCGTCGATAAATAAATTGAATTTAACTGCGGAAAATACTTTACGGTTAATTTAAGGCGTTTCGGGTGAAACGGTAATTTAATAAATATCTAGATTTTGAGATATTTGTTAAGTTATATTTATTTTATATTCATATGTTTGCTTGGAGGGAAAAAGAAAGGAAAACTAGAAGGAAGGAAAAGGAAAAGAAAATAGTATATAAAGGAAGGAAGGAAAAAGGAAGAAAGGAAAAACAAAGGAAAGAAAAAGAAAGGAAGGAAATTTCCAATTACTTAATGTTTGTTTTGGAAAATCGTTTAAGTTAAATGAGTATTAAGAATGGGGAATCTCTTAATATGACTGTTTGCTTAACGTTTTGTTTTGAAAATCATTAAGTTAAATCGGTATTAAGAACGGGGAATCTCTTAATGACTTATTTAATTAATGTTGTTTGAAGGTCGTTTAAGTTAAATGGGTATTAAAAATGGGGAATCTTTTAATACCTCGGTTTACTTAATGTGTATTTGAGGAAAATGTTTAAGTTAACTGGGCGTTAAGAATGGGGAATCTCTTAATGTCTTGTTTACTTAATGTTTGCTTTGAAAATCGTTTAAGTTAAATGAGTATTAAGAATGGGGAATCTCTTAATATGACTGTTTGCTTAACGTTTTGTTTTGAAAATCATTAAGATAAATCGGTATTAAGAACGGGGAATCTCTTAATGACTTATTTAATTAATGTTGTTTGAAAGTCGTTTAAGTTAAATGGGTATTAAAAATGGGGAATCTTTTAATATCTGCATTTGCTTAACGATTGCTGTGAATGGAGTCTGTGTATGCTCATGCATTTCATTTGGTAAATTGTGTCGACCCGTGATAGGTGACACCTTGGTAAACTGTACGGACCCGTGATAGGTTGTACGTTTGCGATTTACATTTTAGTAAATCGTGTTGACCCGTGATAGGTGACACCATGGTAACTGTACTGACCCGTGATAGGTGGTACATTTACGATTTACATTTTTGGTGAATTGTGTTGACCCGTGATAGGTGGCACCTCGGTAAACAGTACTGGTCTGTGATAGGCGGTACGTTTACGATTCCCGCTTTTTCTTTTAGTAAATCGTGTTGACCCGTGATAGGTGACACCTCGGTAAACTGTACTGACCCGTGATAGGTGGTACGTTTATGATTTACGCATTTTAGTAAATCGTGCTGACCCGTGATAGGTGGCACCTCGGTAATTGGTACTTTGGCCTGCGATAGGCGGTACAATTATGATTTACGGCCCTTCGAGGAGGGTTTTGGTTTGGAATTCCGAGTCCATGCATTTTGGCATATACGCATTGCATTAGGGTGCTTGGCACGCGAGTCGTGGTTGATTTGAGTTTTATGATTAAGTGATTTGAATTTGAGTCGTTGTGGTAATTGCGTTGAAAATGCTAAGTGTTATGTGTTGATTGTTGTGTGTAAGTATGATGGTTATCGAGATCCCAATTGCCGTGGTAATCGTGTAGGAATTGCTAAGTGTTAGGTTGTGAACTTGATTAGGAATGACTTGAGTTAATGCATGAATTTTTGGAAAAACGATCAGGGAAATCGATTTCCCAATCGATTGGATGAGTTGCAGGAAGTTCACCATTTTGACCTAATCGATTTGCCAATCGATTGTATAAATATATCTTTCAAAATCTTTTAAGAAATCGATTTGGAAATCGATTGGCAGAGAGGCAGGAACTCCGCAAAACTGCCGAAATCGATTTGGAAATCGATTTGGCAACCCAGGGACTCATCAGAACTGACAAAATCGACTTAGAAATCGATTTGGTCATGCAGAAACTCAGCAGAACTGACCAAATCGATTTGGCAATCGATTGGCTCAGCAAAAGTCCTTATTTTGAGTTAGATAATCGATTGCTCAATTGATTTATCAATGCTTTGGTCAGTTATGTATTACTTGATGGTTTGAGAACTTCATTTTGAGTTCATTGTTAATTGGCAAGCATTATATGAACTTTTAGCATATGGAAAATCCTGTTAAGGTGCATGCTTAGTTGAAAAGTTATTTTGGGCATTTAAAAACTTAATTGTTATGTGTTAACTGTTATTTTCTGGTTGGTGACCCTTTACAATTATTGTGGAAATCTGGGCTTTGCCCTCAAATGAGAGTCAGGACGATCCTACCGGTTCGTACCCTACGGACGGGAATGGAGATGGGAACGCGTGATTGCAGTTACATTAGGAGGATCTCACGGGGCGCGTGGAGATACTCAGGGTGTATAGTTTTTTGGCAGGATGATCAGATTAGGATGGTGTATAGGGACTAGGGGTCCTTCTTTTTGGTTGGGAGTATTTTTAGTTTGGAAAACTGTACTTTTACTAATATTATCAGTTTGACATCATCTTTGGATGGGTTCCATGTACCATTTGATGTTGTGTAAATGTTTTGGATTTTAATTGGAGAAACTTTTCCGCTGCTTGTAAATTATAATGACTCAATTATTTATCCAAAGGCATTTCCTGATTTAATTCTTTGTTCGTTTTTAATTACTTTTGAAAAAAAAAATATACCCTCGCTTTGAAAAACGGGGTGTTACACTTGTTGTCTGTTGAGGACCAAAATGCCCCCCTGCTTGAGAGGCATGATGATCATAGCATTTGGGGACATGTTTCTAGCTTTTTAGTTTGGTATTTTAAAAGCTCTTTATATCTTTGAATTATAATTTTATTTTTTGCATTTTAATTTCATTATTTACATTTTGACTCTTGCTCGCTCTTTAGGCCATAACTTGAGTTCTGGATATCCGATTGGTGCATACAACCAGGCATTGGAAAGCTAAACATCATAGCTATAACTTTTGTGTTGCAATAAAAGCCGAATGCCGAAATTTACTTAGCCTAAATTGCAAATTTTCTAATCTGAACTTTGGTTATAATTTTAATTAGCGAGTCACTTGTTTTTAAACTCTAAAGCCCAATATCGAGTACTATATATTGGCAGTTTTGTTTGTTTTCTATAGACGGAAAATATTATGATTCAGATTGGTACAAGAAATAAACAGTTTTTATTTTAATTTCATGGAAGGCTAATTTTACTAGTTGTTGATTATGTTTCGAAGTGGGTGGAAGCAATACCCACTAGGACTAATGATTCTAAAATTGATGCAGGTTTTATCAGATCAAATATTTTTTTATAGGTTTGGAATACCTCGTGCCATCATAAGATATCAAGGCTCTCATTTTTGCAACCGCACCATTGGCACTTTGCTTCGGAAGTATGGGTTGTGCACATAGTTTCTACACCTTATCATCCCCAGACTAATGAGCAAGCTGAAATCTCAAATAGGGAAAACAAACAGATCTTAAAAAAGATGGTGCAGCAAACAAGAAATACTAGAGCCACCGACTTGAAGAAGCTCTTTGGACTCATAGAACAACCTACAAAACTCCAATAGGGATGTCCCCTTATCGACTTGCGTTTGGTAAGGCATGTCACCTCCTAGTGGAAATAGAGCACCATGCTTAGTGGGCGGTCAAGAGTTGTAACCTTGAGATGGAGAAAACCGGTTTGGAGAGAAAGCTTCAATTCCAAGAACTTGAAGAACTTAGATTTGAAGCTTATGAGAACTCTTGAATCTATAAGGAGAAAACTAAGTACTTTCCGGTCTTAAAATTATGGTTGGGAAACTTCGATTGAAGTGGATTGACCCTTTTGTTGTTACTAACATTTTTCCTCATGGTGCATTGGAAATAAAAAGTGAAAACACAGAGAAAGTGTTCAAAGTAAATGGACAATGCCTCAAGCTATTCCATTAGAGCTTTGTGTTTGAAGATGTTACCATAGAAGAACTCTCTTTGAAAAATCCCACCTACACTGAAGTTTAAATAGGGAGCTCCCTTTCCTTACTCTTATTTTATACTTGTTACTTTCATTGAGGACAATGTGTAATTTAAGTGCGGGGGTATTATTTAGGATATTATTATTTAAGATTTTATTTGTTTTAGGATTTTATTTGTGTATCATTTGTGATAAGTCATTAACCTTTGTGAGATTTTTTAGCCTTATTTTGAATGGAATACATTTTTCCATTTTTTTCTCCTTGTGTTATCTCACTCATGATTGCTAGTTACGCCAAAACTTGACTTGACGCTTGTTCGCATGCATATATTGAAATGATCTAGGCATTTGTTTCTTAATTAAGCTACTAGCCAAATAAGTCTACCCTACAATTATCCATTTGTTTAAGCCTCTTTGAGCCTAATTATCCCATTCTTTGTTATATAGCTCATTACAAGCCTAAAAGTGAAAAAAAATGAATTGACCAAATCTTGGGAGATAAAGGAGTCTTTCCTTAAATAAGTGTAGGGGTGCTCAACTTGTTTGTTTAAATTTGAGGATTATGAAAGAAAAAAAAATGGAAGTGGTATATTTTGCCCAAAGTTTAGAATAATTTGAAGCTTGTTTCTAAACTTTGGATCGAAAATGAATTATAATTTTATTATTTGCATTTTGACCATTTCTCGCTCTTTAGGCCATAATGTGAGCTTTGGATATCGGATTGGTGCATATGAGTAGGCATTTGAAAGCTAAAAATCAGAGCTACAACCTTTGTGTTGGAATAAAATTCCAATGCCGAACTTTACTGAGCCTAAATTGCAGATTTCGTAATCTGGACTTTTGTAATAATTTTAAATAGTGGGTCACTTTTTTTTAAACCCTAAAGCCCAATATCGAGTACTGTATATTGGCAGTTTTGTTTCTTTTCACGGGAGGAAATTTTAGGATTCAGATTGCTTCAAGAAATAAACATTGTTTATTTTAATTTTATGGAAGGCTAATTTTATAAGATTAATCCGCGAGCTCAGAGTTTCATCAACACCTTGAGATTCAGGTTACACTATCAATTTCGAATTCATGATTCTATTCTTTCTTATTTGATTATATTGATATTCTAATTGCATAAATTGAATTTCAATAGGATTGATTCATTTTATTTGACAAAATTTTGTTTCAGTTTGTAATTTATTTGAATTATAATTTTGTGACGCTTGATCGTTAATTGTAATATTTTGTTGATTGCGATGCTTAATGCAGTCAAAGAAACCGAATTCACATAGGATTGACTACACTTGTTTGATCAATTCTATAGTCAAAAAATAATAGAATCACGAATAAGAAATTAAACTCATTGATAGAATCTGTGATAGGTCTGAAACTCGAATCAATGGATTAATCGTTTTGCTCATCTGTTAAATAAAAAATCTAAAAAAAAACCTTTTCAATTTCAACTTTCAATTCGGTTATTATTATTATTATTATTATTATTATTATTATTATTATTATTATTATTATTATTATTATTATTATTATTATTATTATTATTATTATTATTATTATTATTATTTTGATTGCGATGCTTAATGCAGTCAAAGAAACCGAATTCACATAGGATTGACTACACTTGTTTGATCAATTCTATAGTCAAAAAATAATAGAATCACGAATAAGAAATTAAACTCATTGATAGAATCTGTGATAGGTCTGAAACTCGAATCAATGGATTAATCGTTTTGCTCATCTGTTAAATAAAAAATCTAAAAAAAAACCTTTTCAATTTCAACTTTCAATTCGGTTATTATTATTATTATTATTATTATTATTATTATTATATCAGATGTCCTTGTGAAAGGACTCGAGTTATTACCTCTATTTACATTTTATCAATTGTATTTGATCCATAGAAAAAATTGACACTACTTTATTCAAGAAAACTAAGAAAATAATTTACTTGTTGTTCAAGTATATGTTGATGATATCATCTTTGGATCAACAAATGAAAAATGTGTGAAGGATTTTCAAAACTCATGCAAAGTGAATTTGAAATGAGCATGGTGAGAGTGTTAAGGTATTTTCTTGGTTTGCAAATTAAACAATATGAAAATGGTATCTTCATTTGTCAAGAAAAATGCATTAAAGATCTGTTAACTAAGTACAAAATGAATGAAGCAAAAATTATGTCTACTCCGATGCATCCATCTTTCCTCATTAGACAAAGAGGAAAATGGAAAATATGTTTCAGAAAAGGAATATAGAGGAATGATTGGTTCTTTGCTTTATTTAATTGTAGTAGGCCTGATATCGTATTCGCATTAGGATTATGTGCTAGATTTCAATCAACACTAAAAGAATCTCATTTAACTACAGTAAAATGAATTTTTAGATATCTTGTTGGAACTACTGATCTTTGCCTCTGGTATAGAAAAGGTTCTAATTTTGATATTATAGCATACTGTGACGCTGATTTCGCTGGAGATAAAATTGAAAGAAAGAGCACTAGTGGGGCATGTCAGTTCTTAGGTGAAACATTGATAAGCTGGTCATGTAGAAAACAAAATACAATAGCTTTATCAACCACCGAAGTTGAATATGTCTCAGCAGAAAATTGTTGCTCACAAGTTTTTTGGATTAAAAATCAACTTGGAGACTTCTCTGTAAGTTACTCAAGCATTCCAATCTACTGTGATAATACTAGTGCAATCAATTTATCTAAAAATCCCATTCTGCACTCTAGATCAAAACATATTGAGATAAAACATCATTTTATTCATGATCATGTTAACAAAAAAGATATTGAATTAATCTTTGTTGATACTCAAAATCAGCTTGCTAACATTTTTGGAAAGCCTCTAGTTGAGGATAGTTTCAATTTATTCAAAGAAAAACTGAAAATTGTGAAAAATCTAAAAAATGCGCGTTAATATTTGTTTTTGAAGAAAACGGAGAACGTTTTACAAGCATCCTTCTCCGTTTTTCAACCAACGTCCTCCTCTACGTCGTCACTTTCTCTCTTGAGTAGAAAAATGGAAAAGACAAAACTTGGCATTTAATGCATATGTCTTCTTGTTTTCAGAAGCTCCACTGATACGTTGTCAAGTGACTTCCCGCCTCCATTTCTCCTCATTCCCTAGGTTCAAATCATCATTGCATGTTCTCTTTAAAAGCACAAACTCTGTTGTAACTGAACCCACGCAAAACCCTTCATTTTCCCTCTGTTACAAACTTCATCTTCTCCACAATCTGAGTCACTTTCTGAAATGGAAAGAAAATAAAAATCTGCATGCAAAAACGCATGCCCCAACACACCATCATCATCTTCACAATCATCAACCTCCATGAGTCATTCACCATCTCTTCCACCAAGACCAACTCCACCAGCAATTTAATCTGATACAACCTTCTCAGACTACATATCAACATCCCAAGAATCAAACCCTAACCCCATTACCACAAATCCCTTGTCCACAGTCCTCCCACCTATCTACACATGTTTTCCTCCAAACCTCGCTCAAGTTCCTCCACATCTACGAAAACCTACCGTCAATCCTACGTCAGCCAAAAGGTGCTATATACGTGTCCAGGTAGGAAACGGAACTTCAAAAGCCCCAAACCTACATTGTTCATCATCTCTGATTCTGACTCTAATGAATCATCTGAATCACCTCCACACACGACTCCAACAATGTTGATTATTATGACCTCGAAATAATCAGAATATATCAGTCTTTAACAAATTAAAGCAATATAGAAAATCGAATACGTCTAGCATACAAATAAGATCGAACATACAATCATACGATGCAAGATTTATTCAGATTCATACACACAGCGGAAATATAATGCGGCATACAAGATTAACAATTAAAAGTAAAAGGATAAGGGATAGAATGCACCAAGGTTTATCCTGGTTCAGTTGTCAACGAGACAACCTACATCCAGTCTTGACAATCCAACTGGATTTCAGCTTTTTCTCCAATAGAAAGAATTGTGACTTGTTTACAGATTGTCCAGTTTCCTCGAAACCTATCTATCTAACACAATCTCTTTCCTATTGCTTAACCCATTGATCCTAGCAGTCACTCGGCAGACTCACACAAAATCAAGTCAAGCTCCTTCTTGATGAGGCCTCTCACCCAAGAAGATCGCCACCAGTTTCTAGCTGGATTTTTCGCAGTCGTTTCTTTACAAAGAATTTATTACAAGCAAAATAAAAGAAGTACAAAAAGTGTCTTCAATCTTGATCAATGTATCTCACACGAATCTGGTTATTCAATGATTGTTTATGAGAACATTGTCTTTTCTCTCAAGAATACTTTTTCAACTCTCTCAATGATTATGGATAATATTTTTGGCTTTGATCTGAAAAAGCAATATTAGAATGTTAACAATGTGTTCTTAAGAGTTCTTCAGTATTCTGAAGTATATTCAAGATGTTTTTCAAGTGTTTACTTGTGTTCATAAGAGAATGATTGAAAAACAGTTTATATAGTTTCTGAAAAACAACTAATCAATCGATTTACCAATCGATTCATTAAAGTTATAAACCAAGTCTAATCGATTTGCCAATCGATTATCGCGAGTCTTGTTTTTCTTGAATCTTGAAACTACATAAACCAATCGATTTGCCAATCGATTCTTTTAAAAACTCTTTTCAGTAAATTATGTTCAGACTTATATGAATCGATTGCATAATCGATGTCAGGTGTTTTGTTCCAATAAAAATCACACCAATCGATTACTTAATCGATTTACTAAGTCTCATAATCGATTTACAAATACGCAGAATCAATGTGGCCATAGACTGAGTTCACTGTGTTTTCAAAATATTTCTTGCAATCAATTTGCCAATCGATTGTGTTCAAAACAGTGACTTAGCTATTTTCATGTTAATCGAAGTTCCAATCGATTTGGTAGTATTTGCCTGAAAAGTTCTTACCAGATGTTTAGTTCAATCGATTTCCCAATCGATTAAAACCAAACTTAACATGATTGAAATTTTCACAATAGATTGTCTAATCGATTGTGTTTGTCACAGGTCAAGTTATTTTTCAAACATTATCTAAGCAATCGATTTGCCAATCGATTACCCTAGAAAATGGATTGTCACTATGACTTGTCCAATCGATTTCCCAATCGATTTGTTTCAATCAGTTTTTACTTTGTGATGTGTACAATCGATTTGCCAATCGATTAGCCTGTAAAACAGGTTGCCACTGACTTGTGCAATTTTCATTTCTAATTATGCCAGTCGATTGCCTAATCGATTATACAACCACAAATAGTTAGATTCCTTACAACCCTTTTTATGAAATCGATTTCCCAATCGATTTACTCAGTGAATATTCAACTTTTGTTGATTTCTTGAGTTCCAAGCAATTTGTCTCAAGTGTGTAGGGTTGAGTTGTTGTTCCTGAAATCTTGCTCAATTAAAATGTTAGATTTATCATATGATGTATGAACATTGTATATTTGTTAATTATGTCAAAATTAGGATTCAAATGACTAAAGTCCAACAAACAAAACCCTTAAATCCTATCACCCCGTCTAAATCATCATTCTCATTTGAACCTTCTCAATCGACACCACCAAACCAAAAAAGGAGATTAATCAATGAATTGTTTCCTTCACAAAACCATATCAGCCTTCTCCTAAAACAACCAAACCAACACCACAATCCTTAAAAGTAAAAACCACAATCACACTCTCCCAATTCCTGGCGAAAAATAAACTCGGAAACCCACAAAGAAAGAAAACAATTGCCCCTAAACAAAAACTAAGAATTGTTGAAACCCTTTCTCTAGAATGTTCTCCAGCTCAAGAACGTTCTCTAGCCCATGAACTCTCTCCCTCACCAAACCCAAAACGTTATCTCACTCCATAATGCGTAAAAAAAAAAAAAATTGTCAACAAATAAAACTAAAAATTTGTTTTAATATATTATAAATGGATTTAGTCGGACCATCATTTTCTTTTGGGAATCAAATTTTCTTTTTTCTAGAACCTCTAAGCAAGTTCAATTTCAAATTAGTCATTATGACAAGTTCTAAATGAGAATTTGTGTACATTGCTACTATGGCTGCCCAAATATAAGGATTCTCATTAGAATTCATATTAATAATATTAATATTAATGTGTATTCATTCATATTCTCAATTTGAATATGTCTAGGATTATCCTTAAGCCTTATCTCAACTAGCAAATGCCGATATTGTTAAGTTGAATGTTTTGTCTTAGGTTCGAACTCGGGACCTCACAGTTGTGTAAATTAATTATTATAGAATTTACCATCTCTTTTAAGATAAAAAAGAGAAATATCCAATCAATTTTTTTTCTTTTTAAATTAATCTTTTAGTCCCTTAACTTACTTTTTTAGTTTCCCTTTAGTCTTCTAATTATTTTTCGATTCATTTTTTTTTCTTAAATATACTTATGTTGATCATTTCTATTAATTTCTGACAAAAAATATCGTCTTACTTATCTTCAAACTCAAATTCAAATATTGATGATTTGTTTCAACTTAAAAATCAAAATAATTCATATCTTCAAACTTATAACCTTTCACATTCATAACTTAGAAATTCAAAATTCACAAATCCATTTCCAATACCTTCACCTTCTCTTTACTTTTAGGTACCGATTTCGTATTTTCTCTCCTCCTTTTTTTAAATCAATCATTCTATTTCTTTTTCATACAAAAGACAATTTTTATTTTATTTTTGATTTGAATCCAGTTTCTTTTTCTTGAGATTTGGATCAGTGCAAATCCTTTTACCCATATTTGATTTTTTTTTCAATATAATTTTAATCAAAGTTGTTTAAATCTTGTCTTTGATTATATTGGTATTTATCTCTTAAGAAATTTTGTTTTTGAAAGGTTAAGATTAGGAAAATCTGTAGATTGAGATTATTATCTAACCGATGGAAATACAACTTATAAGCTTATAGAAAATATCTATTTGAAAACATAATTTTTTGGGAATTTGTCATTTTTATGAGTTTGAAAGGTTATACATTGAATTTGTAAGTTATGGATTTGAATGATTATGAGTTTGAAAGTTACATATTTGATGATTTTTTTTGTTTTTAAATGGAAAGAGATAATAAATTTATGGATTTTTAGATTGAAAGACATCATAAATTTACTGATTTATGAGTTTGAAAATGAGTGTAATGTAGAAGATAACAAAACTTAATTTTTTTTTTTTTTGTCAAAAATTAACCGAAATTACCATATTAACATAAGTGTAATTAAAGAACCAAAATTAAAAAAAAATAATTACAAAACTAAAGTTAAATAAGAAAATAAGTTAAAGGATTAAAATTTTAATTTAGTCATTTTTTTTCTTCTTGTTCACTGTTTTAAATACTAATTATGCATCTTTCTATAGAAATGCTTTCTTTTTTCAGGTCGAAAATGGTGCTTTTTTCTCGTATAAATTGATATCGACAACTGTGTAATTTTGCATCATAAAAGCCCTCATATGCAAATTAAACAAATGTTAAAATCTTAGATGATGGGGCCTCTGCTATTAATTATTCTAGTCTCAAAATTGTAATAATAAATAGCAATAATAAGGGGACCTATTTTCGCTTTTTTTTTTTTTCATCTTAGAAAGACAAAAAATACAAATAACTATGTTAGAGGTATAACCAACTGGTTGAAACATTTGCTGCTGATCTATCGGGTTTAGAAGAGTTTGAAGTTCATTTTTCTTTTTGAGAAAAAAATTCATTTGGCAAAGTTCAAGAGAAAATTACGAAACAATTATGCCCAACAAAGATTAGTCAAGTGGTTGAAAAGGCCAAACTTTATTGACACATTTATTATAAAATTGAAGGTCAAACTTTATATACATCTTTAAAAACATGTAATTACTTTTCATTAAAGTCAAGTTTATTATATTCGTAGCGTTACTTACCTTAATTTTAGTTAATACTTCAGTTCTTTATTATTATTTATTTTTATTTAGCCTTTTATTTAATTATAAGTAACAATTTAATAATTTATGTCGTAAAATGACAATAATGTTATCATTTTTTTACAAAAATTTGAAAAATTCATTAAAATTTTCAAACAAAACTCATAAAATTAATTATTATATTTAATATAATGCAAATTAATTATCTTCTGAAAAATTTGAAGGATGTTGATTTCTAAAAATATGTTTTATATGTTGAGAGTGTGTATTGTGAATAATAATACTATTAGTTCTTACTCGTTGTAAACTCTTTTAATGAAATATACTCTAAGAGGCTTTGGAGTAAAAAAATGGTTTCTAAAGTAGTTAAAGTCTCAGAGACTAATTTTATTAAGTCAAAAGCTATTTGATTAAAGGTGTTGACACGAGCGAGATTTTCGTTGTGTTTGATTGTGGTGGCGATAGTTGTTGAAAAAGTTATAGTTGAGGTAATGACCCCTTCCAAATTTTTAGTTTACACGTAGGGACCTTATATGTGTAATTGATGTGTCACTACGCCAAAAATGACATTTAACAGCGCCCATTTTACAGCGCTTGCTAAACACAAGCGCTGTTGTAATTATATTTTAAAAATAACGGAACCTATTACAGCGCTTTTGATGCAAAGCGCTGTAAAACAAGCGATGTAGTAGGTCATATAACGTTTGCGCATCACGTTATAAGGCTTTTACAGCGCTTGTCAAAAAAGCGCTGTAAACGGAAGCGCTTTCGCGTATCAGTTACAGCGCTTTTTCCACAAGCGCTGTAAAACACATGCGCTTTCATTGAATTTAACTACCTATTACAGCGCTTTTTCCACAAGCGCTGTAAAACACATGCGCTTTCATTGAATTTAACTACCTATTACAGCGCTTTTTTCACAAGCGCTGTAAAACACATGCGCTTTCATTGAATTTAACTACCTATTACAGCGCTTTTTTCACAAGCGCTGTAAAACACATGCGCTTTCATTGAATTTAACTACCTATTACAGCGCTTTTTTCACAAGCGCTGTAAAACACATGCGCTTTCATTGAATTTAACTACCTATTACAGCGCTTTTTTCACAAGCGCTGTAAAACACATGCGCTTTCATTGAATTTAACTACCTATTACAGCGCTTTTTTCACAAGCGCTGTAAAATACATCTTTCAAATAATTATATACGTTGCGAACCCTAATATCCTCTACGTACTGTGCGGCCATCTACGTTGTCTAAGGTATTTTTTACACATGATCTGTTATGTTTTGAAATTGTCAAAAATTGTCAAAAACTCATACCACATGATCTGTTCTGTTTTGAAATTGTTAGTTGATATTGGTTTCTTTTTGAAACTTGTTGATATGTTTTGAAAGCTTATTATTTTTGTTACTGCATTTATATAGGTGGTATAATATGGATAGGAAATGGATTTCAGCCAATCGATTGTCAAAAGAGTATGAAATTGGAGTGAAGGAGTTTGTTGAGTTTGCAGTGAAGAATGCAAAAGATCCAAATAGAGTAGTTTGTCCTTGTTTAAAATGTTGTTTTGGAAAACGTGTTAGAGAAGATGAATTAGAAGGACATCTAGTATGTAATGGAATTGATCAAAGCTACACATGTTGGATAAGACATGGTGAGAAAAAAAAAGGAAACATTAATTTTGAGAATAGTTCGACATATGCTTCAACTGACTTCGATACAGATACATATGAGCCGGACCGAGTTGATGAGATTGCAAAAGCAGTTGAAGAAGATCTTCGAGATTGTCCTAAAATGTTTGAAAGTTTGTTGAGTGATGCAGAGAAAGAATTATATAATGGTTGTACTAAATTCACAAGACTGTCAGCGATATTAAAGTTGTACAACTTAAAAGCGAGTAATGGATGGTCTGATAAAAGCTTTACGGAATTATTAACACTCATAAAAGATATGTTGCCAGATGATAATGAACTTCCCAGTCGAACCTACGAGGCTAAACGGATTTTGTGTTCTATTGGAATGAGTTACGAAAGGATTCATGCGTGTCCTAACGATTGCATTTTATTTCGAAACGAATATGAACTACTTAAGGCGTGTCCGAAATGCAATGTCTCTCGATATAAGAAGAAAGAATCTACTCCAGCAAAAGTCGTGTGGTATTTTCCTATAATACCAAGATTTAGGCGCATGTATCGCAGTGAAGAAGATTCAAAACACTTGACATGGCATGCAGATGAAAGAATTAGAGATGGAATGTTTCGACACCCTGCAGATTCCCCACAATGGGCAAAAATTGATCACGAGTATCCTGAATTCGGGATAGAGTCAAGAAATCTAAGACTTGCACTTTCTACTGATGGAATGAATCCACATGGTCTTCAAAGCATCTCACATAGCACGTGGCCTGTGATTTTGGTAATATATAACCTACCTCCATGGTTATGTATGAAGCGTAAGTTTATGATGTTGTCTCTGTTAATTTCTGGACCCAAACAACCGGGGAATGATATCGACGTATACTTGACTCCTCTAATCGAAAATTTAAAAAGTATGTGGGAGACAGGTGTGGAAGTTTATGATGGGTATAAGAAAGAATGTTTCAATTTAAGGGTTATGTTGTTCGGCATAATTAATGATTTTCCAGCATATGGTAATTTATCAGGATATAGCATTAAAGGTCAGTGTGCATGTCCTATATGTGAAGAGAGTACAAATTGGATGCGGTTGAAACATTGTAAGAAGAATGTGTTTCTTGGACATCGTAGATTTTTACCTTATAGTCATCAGTATCGTGGGTGGAGAAATGCATTCAATGGAAAATCAGAGGAAGGTAAAGCTCCTTTAGCACCGACTGGATATCAAATACTTGAAAAAGTACAAGGTTTGACCAATAAATTTGGCAAACCTTTTGCGGGAGAGCTGGTGAAAACTGGGTGGAAGAAAAAGTCAATTTTCTTTGAATTGCCATATTGGAAGTCATTGTATGTAAGACATTTCCTCGATGTGATGCATATTGAAAAAAATGTATTTGAAAGTGTTATTGGTACGTTACTCAATGTTCCAGGAAAGTCTAAAGATGGCGTCAATGCAAGATTGGACTTGGTCGATATGGGAATAAGAAATGAACTGGCTCCAGTAAAGAAAGGAAATCGCACATATCTACCTCCAGCCGCTCATACTCTATCTAGAAAGGAAAAAATTGTTTTATGTAAATTTCTACACGAAGTTAAAGTTCCAGAAGGATACTCTTCGAACATTAAAAATTTGGTTTGTATGAAAGACCTCAAGTTAAAAGGTTTGAAGACCCATGATTGTCATATTATAATGGAGCATTTGCTACCAATAGGTATACGTTCCATTTTACCTGAAAAAGTTCGACTAGCCTTAACTAGATTATGTTTCTTCTTCAGGGAAATTTGTAGTAAAGTGATCGACCCTCAGAAATTACCGACATTGCAGAGGGAAATTGTTGTTACTTTGTGTGAGCTTGAAATGTATTTCCCACCATCGTTTTTTGATATAATGGTTCACCTTACTGTTCATCTGGTTAAGGAGACACAACTTTGTGGGCCAGCTTATATGAGATGGATGTATCCGATAGAACGATATATGAAAATATTAAAAGGGTACGTAAAAAGTAGAAGTCGACCAGAAGGTTGTATTGCTGAACGATACATTGTTGAAGAGGCTGCTGAATTTTGTACTGAATATCTGTCCAATGTTGAATCCATAGGGCTTCCCATGTCTCGTCATTCGGGAAGACTATCAGGAGAAGGGATAACTGGAAGGAGACTACTGACTATATCAAGGACAGAATGGGAGCAGGCACAATTGTATGTTCTGCACAATGATGATGAGGTTCAACCGTATGTTACAATACACATTGATCAGTTATCTCGTTTGAACATGAATAGGAATCAAAATTGGATAACTCGAGAGCACAATCGAAGTTTTGTAACATGGTTAAAAAATCACATAATGTCAAAATTTGATATAGACCCCGGATCAATTTCAAATAGATTGAGGTGGCTAGCAAATGGTCCGAGCTTACATGTCTTTTCTTACACTGGTTATGTTATTAACGGCTACACATTTTATACCAAAGAACAAGATGATCAGACCACTATGCAAAATAGTGGAGTCACTCTCGTAGCTGAAGCGATGCATGTCTCAAGTGCAAAAGACAAAAACCCAATATATGCAAATCTATCATATTTTGGGGTTATCGAGCGCATATGGGAGTTAGACTACACAATGTTTCGTGTTCCCATATTTGGTTGCAAGTGGGTCGATAATAATAATGGCGTTCGGATTGATGAGTCAGGATTCTTGCTTGTCGATTTTAATAGGGTGGGATACAAAGACGAGCCTTTTATTTTAGCGTCGCAAGCTCAACAAGTGTTTTATGTCACTGATCCTTCTAATGATAAATGGTCTGTTGTCCTATCGACCAATAAAATAAGTGATGATAACAATAATGATGAAGATGTTGGTAATGATCTTTTATTTGCAACATCACAACAACCACATGAAATTGATTCAACTGATGATGGTTTATATCTTAGAGATGATCATGATGAGGGAATTTGGATTAATCCATCGTTTCGTATTGTAAATGGACAAACAAATGTGAATGTCACCAGGAAAAGAAGAAGGGCATCTTAATGTATATATATGTTTAATTGTTTTATATAAGCTATGCATGTAATCTGAACTGTGTTATTGTAAATATGCATGTAATCTGAATTGAGTGTTTTATACTAAGTTCTGATTAATTTATTTTCTGATTAATTTATTTTCTGCTTATATTTAGCTTGATTTGAGTGTTTTATACCAAGTTCATGTAACAATGAGTGTTTTATATTTAGCTTGATTTACATGAACTGAACTGAATATAAATTAGTAATTTACATGAACTGAACTGAACTGAATAGAGAGATTCTCTTTTGCTCAGTGCATATATATATATAGATTCTTCAGAATACTCATTTCTAATAATTCATCATCTCCTAAAGTATTGTGATAAAGACAATGATAACAATATTTTTAATCCAATAAACAATGATAAAAATGTTTTTAATGTCATCCCAACCCAAATAAACCAAACACAAAAATAAAATAAAGAGACATTTTACAGCGCTTATCTTAAAAAGCGCTGTAAAAGATCCTTTTAAAAATAAAATAATGAGTGTTTTATACCTTTTACAGCGCTTTTCACACAAAGCGCTGTAAACGACTCTTTTGAAAGTGAGTAAAAAAGACATTTTACAGCGCTTATTTGACAAAGCGCTGTAAAAAAGCTTTAAAAATAATATTCATCAGACACCTAATTTCTTCAAACACCTTGTACGCATCATGGGAATCCAAAAAACATCAGACACAAACCCATTTCTTCAAACACCTTGTACGCATCATGGGAATCCAAAAAACATCAGACACAAACCCATTTCTTCAAACACCTTGTACGCATCATGGGAATCCCCAAAAACACCAGACACAAACCCATTTTTCGCAACATGGCAATGATCCTGAATACCAATTAAGTTTCGATTTAAGAAGGAAAGAGAATGTAAAGAGATAAAAAGGGTGTTGAGGTGGAGATTGAATTGTGAAAGAGTAAGCTTTGATGTTTGTGAAGAAGATGCATAAAAGGAGAAGAGTTTGGTGAAGAGGAAGGGATTTTTGTGGTGACCAGTTACTACTATGTGGGTTTTGCATGCATGTTGAGCTTGTTTAAAAAATAACATAACATAACAAAACACAAAAACAATAAGGCCTTTTACAGCGCTTATTTGGAAAAAGCGCTGTAAAAGAGCCTTTTAAAATTAACATAAAGAGACATTTTAGAGCGCTTATGTGGAAAAGCGCTGTAAAAGGCTTTAAAAAACATTCATATAACATAATAACACACGGAGGTCTTTTACAGCGCTTATTTGGGAAAAGCGCTGTAAAAGAGCCTCTTAAAATTAACATAAAGAGACATTTTAGAGCGCTTATGTGTAAAAGCGCTGTAAAAGGCATTCAAATAACATAATAACACACGGAGGTCTTTTACAGCGCTTATTTGAAAAAAGCGCTGTAAAAGAGCCTTTTAAAAATTTAACTAAAGAAGCCTTTTAGAGCGCTTATGTGTGAAAGCGCTGTAAAAGGCATTCATATAACATAATAACACACGGAGGTCTTTTACAGCGCTTATTTGAAAAAAGCGCTGTAAAAGAGCCTTTTAAAAATTTAACTAAAGAAGCCTTTTAGAGCGCTTATGTGTGAAAGCGCTGTAAAAGGCATTCATATAACATAATAACACACGGAGGTCTTTTACAGCGCTTATTTGAAAAAAGCGCTGTAAAAGGCATTCAAATAACATAATAACACACGGAGGTCTTTTACAGCGCTTATTTGAAAAAAGCGCTGTAAAAGGCATTCAAATAACATAATAACACACGGAGGTCTTTTACAGCGCTTATTTGAAAAAAGCGCTGTAAAAGAGCCTTTTAAAAATTTAACTAAAGAAGCCTTTTAGAGCGCTTTACAAAATAAGCGCTGTAAAAGGCTTATAAAAAGCGCTGTAAAAGTGTTACGTATATATAACAGTTACCTCTTCAGTTTCCTCTTCATTACGTAACCTTCATCTCAACCTTCATTTCTTCTCTTCTTTTGCAAACCCTATCATCCCGTCCTTTACGAACCTTATTTCCACGATCATCTCCTTCATTTCGAACCTTATTTCCATCCAAGATCATCTCTCCCATTTCACACAATATATTTTCATTGAAATACGTAACCCTCATTACGTATTTCTTCAAACCGTATTTCTGTGAACCATATTTCTGTGAACTTTCTGCAAACCCTCTTTTCTTTGCATTTCGTCTTTCTTCGAACCATCATTATTCAGGTATTGATGTTATTAAATTTTTGTAATCATTAGAATGCATGTTGAGCTTTTTTAAGATATACTGATACATGTTGAGTTTGTTTATAATAATGCATGATCCATGTTGAGCTTGTTGATGTTATACTAAAGTGCATGTTGAACTTGTTGTAGTTAAATGGATACAAACAAAGATTTAGAAGTTCAAAATGAAGAAGTTGGCACCTCTAAGACTTACGAAAAAGAAGTCAAACGTGGTGCAACTATCATGCAAAGGGTGATTAAAGCACGGAGCAGTGGCATTAAATTTGAGGTATACTATATATACTCTGTTTGCTGTGTGTTTTTTTATCTTTTTTTAGGGTTTAGGGCATGTACTTACTATATGAGTTTATTAGGTTGGCTGGAACGAGAGTGGTCAGCCAGTTGACCCCAACAGCTCCATGTTTGTAAGCTACATTGGGGCTGTTGTTCGTCAAAATGTCCCAATAACAATAGACAACTGGAGAGATAAGGCGTTGAAGGATGCCAAAGATATCATCTGGAATGACATTCAAGTAAATATTTTGATCTACTCTTTTGTCATTTATAATTTTTTTTCTGTAAAATACATTACTTATAATTGTTTTCATTGCAGACCACTTTTGTTCTTGATGAGGAACGAAAGTCATATGTTTTGAGAGTTGCTGGGAAAATCCATCGTGGATTTAGATCCCATCTCTCAAATTTCTATCTAAAAGATAGAGAAGGAAACACAAATGCTGAACCTCCAAAGATATATCAACATTATATATCAAAGGATGAATGGAGTGCATTTGTTTCCAAACGTTCTGACCCGGCGTTTGTCGTAAGTGATTAATTTATTAGCATTTGTGTTTTATTATTCATATTCGTAGCGTATTTTAAATTTTTACACAATTGCTATTTTTTTTTTATATAGAATATTAGTAAGGCAAATCGCGAACGGGCAAGCAACCCAAAACACCCATACAAGAAATCACGTATGGGATATGCACGCCTTGAACAAAAAATTGTAAGTAATTAAACATCACTTGTAATTTGTATTATAAACTATAGTGTGTAACTAATTTGTATTATTTTGTTTATGATTTTAACGAATAGAGAAAAGACACCCAAGCCGATCAACCCTTGGGTCGTCATATCTTATGGAAGGAAGCGCGTGTTAACAAAGAAGGAGTGGTTGATAATGAAAATGTCAAGAAAGTTGTAGAACTTTGTGTAAGTATATTATCACTTTAATATTTTTTAATATTGTATTTTAAAAATGCTATTGAACTTATCTTTTTAATGTTACATGTATTTTAGGAAACTATTGAACAAAGTTCTGAAACTCAAGAGGGCAACAAGGATACGTGCAGGGACATTCTTGGGAAAGTGTTTAATGTCCCTGAGTATTCCGGTCGAGTGAGGGGGAAAGGATTTGGCGTAACTCCCAAAAGCTTTTTTCCTCAAGAGAAGCGCCAAAAACCTTCCAACGAGGAAGTATTAGAGAAGCTCAGAATCTTATCGGAGCAAGTGGCACTCTTGGTGAATACGAATAAAGACAAGCAACTTCCGGTTCAGCTCCAACCTGAAATACAAATGGAGAGTGAAACCGGGAGTTGCAACGTCGGTTTGAAGAGTATTCCCGAGGTAATTAATTACTTACTACTTACTTGCTTATGTAATTACTTATGTATTAAACAAACTTATATATTAACTGTACTTATGTTTTAACTATTGATGTAGGGTGTCACTACATGTGTCCTATACTTGTCCTCGCCGACTCAACGGAAGGTGGGAAAAGGAATATTGCACAATACTTCGGGAGAAGTATTGCACAATATTCCGATCCCCGCGGGCCATGTCAAAGTATCGCCTACGGTTGCTTTCGAACCAACTGCACCGTTGCCCATACCGGACAACGATGGAGATATGAAGTTCTTAAGCGACGCTATTGGCAGTTACGTGGCATGGCCCACACACCTTGTTGCCCTCGAAAAAAAGATTCCCAAGGACAAATCAGTTACATCTCCCGAAAAGGTTTGTCACATTTATTGCCTAAGGTTTTTTATTTTTTCAGATTCAATAAACTAACATTTTACCTCATTTTTGTAGGTCCAAATAAATAAACCACCCCTACAGCCAAAAAAAGGCAGCAGACCTCAAAAATTGGAGGTTAATAGGGCTGCCAAACTACAAAGGCTGGAGGGTAATAAAGCTGCAAAACTTGCAGCAACAAAAAATCTGGATCGGGGAAAATCGGTCGCTGCTGCTGCTGCTCCTAATAAAAGTCAGCCACGCCTTGGTAAATACGGGGCGTGTCTTGACATCCAAATAAAAAGGAACATGGGCAGCAGCAACGATTCGCCCATTGTACAAATGAATCAAGACATCTTTGGAGATGAGTATATTGAATACCTCGAAAAGGAGCAAATGTACGATCTTCTCGAACATAAGGAGCTGAGTGTTACTGTAATCAGCTTGTACATAAGGTAAAAAATACTTTTAATTGCATTTATTTGTAATTAATTAAATGTATTGGTAATTAATCTAGTTTAAAATTTTCATTGAAGGTTTTTGTACGAGAAGGTCGTGTGCACGAGGAAACTGTCAAATAAATACTCATTCTTGTCTCCGCATAAGATGTCGATGTTCAAACTCGATCCAGACAATGTAAAACACTACATTGTAGATATGTTTTTAAGAAATAAAGAAAGTGATAAATTGTTCTTGGCACCATATAATTCAGGGTACGTAATTTTATCTTTTTTAATTGATGAGAATTTAATTTATTAGTTGTCTATAAACAAAATTGCTTAACCAATTTTTTGTTGTTGTAGGGCACATTGGGTGCTATTTGCAATCAATGCGGTCTCTGAAGTGATATACTATTTGGATCCCGTGCACGGCGATTACACCAATCACCCCGGAATAAAGAATATGCTCGACACGTAAGTAATATTCATTTATTTCTTACATATATATATTTATATATATATATATATAAATATATATATGTAAGAAATAAATGAATATTACTTACGTGTCGAGCATATTCTTTATTCCGGGGTGATTGGTGTAATCGCCGTGCACGGGATCCAAATAGTATATCACTTCAGAGACCGCATTGATTGCAAATAGCACCCAATGTGCCCTACAACAACAAAAAATTGGTTAAGCAATTTTGTTTATAGACAACTAATAAATTAAATTCTCATCAATTAAAAAAGATAAAATTACGTACCCTGAATTATATGGTGCCAAGAACAATTTATCACTTTCTTTATTTCTTAAAAACATATCTACAATGTAGTGTTTTACATTGTCTGGATCGAGTTTGAACATCGACATCTTATGCGGAGACAAGAATGAGTATTTATTTGACAGTTTCCTCGTGCACACGACCTTCTCGTACAAAAACCTTCAATGAAAATTTTAAACTAGATTAATTACCAATACATTTAATTAATTACAAATAAATGCAATTAAAAGTATTTTTTACCTTATGTACAAGCTGATTACAGTAACACTCAGCTCCTTATGTTCGAGAAGATCGTACATTTGCTCCT
The DNA here is from genome assembly GCF_000331145.2 of Cicer arietinum. Taxonomy (NCBI): domain Eukaryota; kingdom Viridiplantae; phylum Streptophyta; class Magnoliopsida; order Fabales; family Fabaceae; genus Cicer; species Cicer arietinum. Next base: position 36,011,674 of record NC_021163.2, on the reverse strand, counting down.
TTTCGAGGTACTCAATATACTCATCTCCAAAGATGTCTTGATTCATTTGTACAATGGGCGAATCGTTGCTGCTGCCCATGTTCCTTTTTATTTGGATGTCAAGACACGCCCCGTATTTACCAAGGCGTGGCTGACTTTTATTAGGAGCAGCAGCAGCAGCGACCGATTTTCCCCGATCCAGATTTTTTGTTGCTGCAAGTTTTGCAGCTTTATTACCCTCCAGCCTTTGTAGTTTGGCAGCCCTATTAACCTCCAATTTTTGAGGTCTGCTGCCTTTTTTTGGCTGTAGGGGTGGTTTATTTATTTGGACCTACAAAAATGAGGTAAAATGTTAGTTTATTGAATCTGAAAAAATAAAAAACCTTAGGCAATAAATGTGACAAACCTTTTCGGGAGATGTAACTGATTTGTGATGGGAACGCTTGACTGCAGCTACGTTAGGAGAATCTCACGGGGCGCGTGGAGATTAGTCAGGGTGTTTAGTTGTGTTGTAAAATGATCAGATTAGGTTGGCATAGAGGGATCAGATGTCTTTCTTTTGTATTGCATTTATTTTAAAATGGAAGACTGTACCTATACTAATATTGTCAGCTTGACATGTTATTTTCGATGGGTTACATGTACCATTTGTTGTTGGGTAAATTGTTTGGATTTATAATTGGAGTAACTTTTCCGCTGCTTGTAAATTATAATGACTCAATTATTTATCCAAAGGCATTTCTTTGTTTATTTCTCTGCTTTATTTTAAATTCTTTTGAAAAAAAAAATATACCCTCGCTTTGAAAAACAGGGTGTTACACTTTGATTGAACACCTAGTCTTTAAAAATGTAGTAGATCAAACTTTAGTTATTTGAAAGAAAAAGAAAAAAGTATGGAAAGATTGAGAAAATTTGCGGTTGTGTGATGAATTTTAGAAAAATGATTCAAGACGTTTTGAATAATTGTTAGTGAATTATTTGAAAAAATTGAAGGATGTTGATTTCTTAAAATATGTTTTATATGTTGAAAGTGTGTATTTTGAATAATAATACTATTAGTGAGTACTCGTTGTAAACTTTTTTAGTGAAATATACTCTAAGGGGCTTAGAAATAAGAAAAGGGTTTGTAAGGTACTTAAAGTCCCAGGGACTAATTTGACTAAGTCAAACACTATTTGATTGAAGGTGTTGGCATGAGCGAGATTTTCGTTGTGCTTGATTGTGGTAGCGATAATTGTTGAAATAACAATAATTGAGGTAAGAGCTCCTCCCAAATTTTTAGTTTGCATATAGGGACCTTATATGTGTGATTGACGTGTGAATATCTGATGATTAATATTGATGTGATTATGCATTCATGATTGATAATATGGGTTGCTACATGAGAGATACTATGTTAGAAGAACCTTGTGCAGTGTGTAGAGGTCACCCTTGTTACTGTAGTTGTTAGTGGATGATCAGATTAGTTTTTTTGTTGTATAAGCCTTAGTGTTTTTCTTTTGGTAGTTGTGCTTATTTTGTTTTGGGATGACTATATGTATCACATACCTTGACAATTGACTTTTTGGTGGGTCCATGTTCCATTTTTTGACGTGGCCATGAGGGGATAGCATTCTTGGAGTAATACTTTTGTGCAGGTGTCTGTCGAGACAGGGGTATGAACGATGTCTGATGGGTCTCATAACTCTGGTGTATTTTCTATTTGTATATTTAGATTATTGTTCCAAAAACTATCTTAGCTTGTTTGTATATATGATGTAATTATTTATGACTCTTGTCGTTTTGTGTTACGACATATTATTTTATTAAGTTGTTTTAAAAAAAATGCACTTGTGCTGTTAAAAATTAGGGTGTTACAGTAACAAATCCACAAAAGTTTTCAACACAAGAGTTTCAAGAAGGGAAGCTCTAAGATAAAACTAAGATAATTTAAAATGACATACAAGAAAAACTAAATAAATGAAGACACACTCAAATAGATTATCAATAAAATAAAAAATATTATAATTAAATGACTAAGTGATCAAAACAGGTGGGAGGTAATGTACTAAAATCAAACTTTCAATGTCAACAATTTTGAATTTTTTTTTTTTGCAAAATGCCTTTTTTTTCAATAAATGCTTTTTTAATAGAACTTATCTTTTCAGATTTTTTTTATGCACATTTAAATTCCTTCCAAAACCAGACATATTTAGAAGAAATAACATCAAAAACAAGTTTATAAGTGAACTTTTGGATCAAACATTTGCATGTGAAGAAGATGACAAAACTAAACCCAAATTTTTTTTTCTCGAAATCTCATCAAAATAAAGAAAACAATCATCAAACTAAAATTTTCCACACATATTATAACACTTATAATCAACTAGGAACTCAAGATTACACAAAAACAAATATCAAAGTTTAAGAAATTAACCTAAAATTTCAAAATTTCCAAGAGCATCAAAAACTTAAAAATAGAAATTCAGAACAAACATTACGACTTGGTGACAAATGTAACACCCCGATTTTCAAAGCGAGGGTGTATTTTTTTTCAAAAGAAATTAAAATAAATCAGAGAATTAAATAAGGTAATACCTTTGGATAAATAATTGAGTCATTATAATTGAGTCATTATAATTCACCGAGATACGAACTGAAAGAATCCTAACAATCGAACGTCCTAAAGAATTATTTCTCAAACGTTCCCCATAAGCATTTCCTAAGAACTAATTATCTATAACTTCATCCTCATAAATTTTTAAGTACAAATCTCAAAGACCCACATACCTTTCATTGTTCATCTAGTCACT
>NC_021163.2:36006449-36008295 GCF_000331145.2 Cicer arietinum | reverse complement strand
TAGTCTAACTCGAATGCTTGACTTTTCTCCTCAAGGTATCGACAATTCCTCAAAGCGTATTTTATCTATCCAAAGGAGTATTCACTCCTAATGTGCAACGCTCCCTTAACTTCAATACCAGTCTCTTTCATTGACACCTAAGCACCAAATGTTATCCCAAATGGAAGCCTCATCTTCTCAACAATTCCATGATGTTCACATCTCTTTGACAGTTGTCAAACTTCATCCAGTTTCATCCTGAAATCTTCCAGGAAAACATCTAATACTTTTCTTAACAAAAGTCCTCAACTTAGATCTTTACTTGAAATCCCTTATTAGTCTAATGTTAATCCATCCATACTCATCATCTTCGAGTTTACACCAACACATAGCTTCTGTGTTGTTGGAACCATTTTATAAATTCCATGCCGTCATGATTTGCTTCAACTCTGCCTGACAATCAGTCGTCTCAAAGATCTTTTCCACTTCTTGAATCCACTAGTCAACTCTTTTCCTGAGTCCTCATCACCCTTGAACTTTGGAGGATGGTAACGACGAAAATATTCTAACCCTCTTAATCTTAAGAACACAGATCTCTCTTTTCCTCTTCTCCAGATCCCGCAGACTCTTTGCAGCAGTTCGTGCAACAACAAAACCTCCATGTTATTTGTAGCTCCAACCATTTGATCATCCCTTCTAACGTTCATCCTTGCATCGTCGTTCTCTCTTGGAGGTAGTATTTCCGAAAAACCAACATCAAGAAGAAGTGTTAACACCACTTCGAATAATTCCAAAACTAAGTTTCGAATATATCAACACATAATAACTATTTTGGACTTGACAACCCAAACCACCTAAACCGACGCATGATCAGATAACAACTCCCAACCTACAGGCTGACCTACAATCTATAACCAAAAGTTCCACAGCCCCCAAAGAAAATCAAACCAAAGCTCTGATACCACAATGTAACACCCCGATATTCAAAGCGAGGGTGTATTTTTTTTCAAAAGAAATTAAAATAAATCAGAGAATTAAATAAGGTAATACCTTTGGATAAATAATTGAGTCATTATAATTTACAAGCAGCGGAAAATTTTAAATGCACAAAATAACCTTTCAACTTAGCGTGCACCTTAAAAGGGTTTTCCATATGCTAAAAGTTCATGTAACACTTGCCAAATAACCATGAAATCCAAATACAGTTTTTAATCAATCAAGTAATAGATAACTGGCCAATCCATTGATGAACCAATTGAGCAATCGATTATCTAACTCAGAATGAGAATTTCCACTATGCCAATCGATTGGGAAATCGATTTGGATGAAGGTTTTTAGTGAAGTCAGCACTCTGGGCTTAAATCAATCGATTGGCAATTGATTGAATGAATAGCTGAGTCCCTGTAACCAATTCAATCGATTGGCAAATCGATTTTGCCTAAATAGCTGAGCTACTATAATGGCCAAATCGATTGGGAAATCGATTAGTTCACTATCTTTTCAAGATTCAAGAAAACAAGAAACATAACAATCGATTGGACAATCGATTTCGTAAATGGTTTTGAGAAACATATTACAAAATCGATTGGCACATCGATTTTGTCAAAATAGCTGAGTTCCTGTAACCAATCAAATCGATTGGGAAATCGATTTCCCTGCATATTTTTCTAAAAATACATAAACTAACTCAATCACATTCACACACAATTCCAACACATAACACTTAGCACTTATAACACAATCACTACAACATCATGAGCTTCGAAATAGTTTTGCAATCAAACATGCTATCACACAACTCCAAACAAAACCCCCCGCGAGAGGCGTAAATCCTAAACGTACAGTTTCTCACGAACGAACACGAGTG
>NC_021163.2:35994076-36005129 GCF_000331145.2 Cicer arietinum | reverse complement strand
TATATATATATATATATATATATTACTTACAATATATACATATATATTTATATATTAATATATTATAATTAAAACAAAACCAACAATTATCTAACAACTCTTACCCCCATCATTTCATTCCCCTCTTAGTCTAATTTAATAAAAATATCTACTCTCGTCGCAACTCAATTGTCCGGTACAATTTTCAGCAACCCGAGATATTTTTAACAAAATTGCCCGGTATTAAATCCTTCGTAACGGAAGTAAATTATTTTCCGACAAATAATTTTAATCCAATTTCCAAAAATATATTTTTGGCATTTAACTCACTCAATACCAAAAACTGGGCTAACAGCCTAAGAAATTCCACACAAAATACCCTAAAATTGCATAATTTAGGATTTAAAAACTATGGGTCTTACATTACTACCCCCTTAAAATTAGTTTCGTCCTCGAAACTTAAAGTATGAGTAGCAATCCACACTAGGTTTGTACTCATATTCAACACACTAGTCCCAACTTGTTTCACCCGACCTTCTCGAAAAAAGTGTTGCCTACCCCTTTTCATAGGGTGTTTAATAACTTCACACACATTCATAGTCGGTAAGGCTCGTCCGTTCCTTTCAACATGATTTTGTCTACTATCAACAAGAGATTAAGGATGATCAGTCCCTCAATTTGTCAATAAATAGCCAACAACCATGATAGTGGCTTAGACTATCTTAGCCGAACTGTAATAGCGCTCCTTGCAACTTACAAAAGCAGTCAACAATCTTCTCAAAGTCCATTGAATTTTCCTTATTTTCCTATAACTTTGATCCTATCGACGAAGTAAAATATCCCATACCTATGTCACGTAGTCTCATTGGCATCTACTTGGTACGAAACATCCATTTGGTACCAAACTGAAACACTTAGAATGACCCCAACACACTGAGCACAGAACAATCACTACATCCGAGAACTCCTAAATTTCTCCCTTGTCCACAAATCCTCGAGTTTTCTTAAGTCGTACAACTACGTCAAACTGTAGTGTTCTTATCGGTATGTAATTCGAGTTATCAATTTAATAATTCCATCCCCACATATGCTTGGTGATCAAAACTACCTCAAATATTTTCGAAAATAAGCCAAAGACTATACCACTTGGGACACACAAACTTCCTTTGATTGACGAACACAATAACAATCCCCATGACATGCACTCAAGTAATGTCTTTATATCATTCGCATACCTTTATAATAATAATGTCTGAGTTATAGGTGAGATAATTCCTTTGATCAATCTTTAATTGTCATAAGCTACATCTCTATGTGCTGCTCCACAAATTTCTTGGTATCTTTTCCAATATTTGGTTCACTCACTGGATTCTTATTCCCTCTCAACCTTCACCGAGATACGAACTGAAAGAATCCTAACAATCGAACGTCCTAAAGAATTATTTCTCAAACGTTCCCCATAAGCATTTCCTAAGAACTAATTATCTATAACTTCACCCTCATAAATTTTTCAGTACAATATCTCAAAAACCCACATACCTTTCTTCGTCCATCCAGTTACTGAAATAATCATTTCAAATCTTCACGCTTGACTTCCCAAGACCAACAACTAAACCATAAATCAATTGTTACATTTCTTCTTTTTAACTTTCTATCATTGAATAAGATTCTAAAATTTGATCCTCAAAATCTTCAAACACTTCCATTCTTAACATGAATTATTTATCACTTGCCCGCCTCAACTCCTTCAATTATGAAAGTTTTAAGCATCAATTGGTCCTTCATCCAACCTTGCGGATTTTTAATCATCAACTAAAAAAAAAAAATCAACCATCTTAGGGTCCCAAATCAAATCTCGAATAATCCTTCTGACCTATCAAAATATTAACATCCTCTTAGTAATTCCCATCCTTTAATAGACTCTCAAAACTTATATTACCGCCATCTCGAAGTATTCTCGTACTCGATACTCCAATTTCCAAAAATATATTTTTGACATTTAACTCACTCAATACCAAAAACTGGGCTAAAAGCCTAAGAAATTCCACACAAAATACCCTAAAATTGCATAATTTAGGATTTAAAAACTATCGGTCTTACAACAAACATTGAATATCAAATGATGTATACTTTGAGTGTTTCTACATGAGATGAATGATCTACTAAGTAATTTCTTGAAATAAAGTGGTAAAATAAAGAGAAAAGCAAACAAACAAACATGAGTTAAGAAGATGGAGAATGTGCGACAAATAAGGATGGTTGATTTGAATCACCATAATGGTAAGGAAGCCATTGATAAGATTCATGCAAATTCTAATCCAAAAACTCAAAGAGGAGACACATATCACTTACCATTCTCGTGAGAGAACTTCTAATTCATTTCAAATTGAGACTCTTGTAGATATTTAAAGAAGAATTTACTCTATTCCTGAAATGGTTCAAAAAACAATTCTCTAGAACTATATTTGACTTATACCACTTAACTAAAATTATTAAAATTCAAATTAAACACAAATAAAACTAAGAACTATTATAAAGTATTGATTTGAAATATTCTTTGTTTTTCTTCATAATTAGCCCATTTTAAGTACTCATCATACGCTCTGACTTTGGTGAGCCTCTAAAACTCAATTGACATAAACCTTTTAGAGAAAAAAAATTACACATTGTTAATGTAAAATAATGTTAAACTGACAGTTAATAGAAATAATTGATTTCATGATTTCACCATATGATTGTAACTCCATGCTAAAATAACAACTCAATCAATGACTTGTGTGAGATATCTATTAAACTTCACTTTTTATTGTTAATTATTAAAAAATAAACCATCGCTATAGTTAGGTAAAAATATTGGTGTTTCACAAGAAGTTAATCATAGTAGGTTTAAATATGTCTTTGATCCTTATAATTATAACATTTTTTGATTTTGGTCCTCGTAAGTTTTTTTATTTAGTTAACATCTTTGTAAATATAGTTTCATTTTAAAATAGTCTTTCCATCCAATTTATTTTACAAAAATTGTAAAACCGTTAAAACATAATCCTTTTTAACAAAAAAAACCCAAATATAATGAAATTATAACATTTTAGTCTTCTTCCTTAAAAAAAACCTAAATTGTGTCTTCTTCCTCATTGTTTCAGTCATCTTCCCGTTGAAGAATTCCTGACATTGTGTCGCAATTCATAAAATAAAAATACCTGAAAAAACAATATGAATTTGATTAAAGCTTCAACCCTGTCACCATGGCGAATTTCTTCATCACCCCTTACCATTACTAGGTCTAGGACTTTCTTCTTTGCCCCTCATCCCTTTACAACCAAATTCTACTCCTACTTTTGTACTTTTTCATATACTACCCTAAAGGGAAGAGGACTGAATCGATGAAGAAGAATGTGCGATGTAGGTTTTTTTAGGGAAGAAGACTAAAATATTTGAGTTAAATTTTAGGTTAAATTTTTTTGTATTTTAATTATATTTGGTTAAAAAAGGGTTATGTTTTAATGATGTTATATTTTGTAACAGAAATTGGATGAAAGAACTATTTTAAAATAAAATTAATCAAACAAAAAAACTTAAGAGAACAAAAATTAAAAAATACTAGAGCAAAAACATATTTAAACCATCATAATATTTCTTTTTCGGTTATGTCCCACTTTAAGTACGATAATCAATCATATTCTCATAAAAAAAAAATCAATCGCTTTTTGAAAAAATACTGTTTTTAGCGAAACAATTCTCAATGATGGAGTTGGTGAAAAATATAGAATTAGTTTTATTCAAAGACAAGTCAAAGTTTTATGTTAGCTCCCAAGTTTTTTTTTTATTTTAATTCCAACTTGTATTATAAACATTATTCTTCTTGAAATGAAATATATTTGCTAGTAAAAAAATATTATTAATGATGGACCATAGTAATTAGCCAATTAGTATTTAAAAAATTTTATTTGGTCACTAGTAAACATATTTTACGTGCTTCTTTTTACCTAATGATTCATACTTATTTTAACAAAAAACGATTTACATAAAAAAAGACAAAATACATCTTGCGATCCATTAAATTACACGAAAATAATATATTACTCTTTTATCTTTTTTAGTTTAGTAATAAATTATTCTTTTATATTTCTTTTGGTATCAAGTTCGTCATTTATTTGTGTAAATGTTTAAACTGACGATCATAATTACAAACTAGCAAAATTAAAATATGAAAGTTTTCTAATTTTTTAAAAAACTAATGTAATTCTTAAGGTGTTTTGATTGCAATAATCATAAGAAGATAAACCATCAATCAAATTAAAAAAAAAATAATTAAACAAGAAAGACTTAAAGTGTGATACATTTTAGGGAAATTAAATGTGAAATTCTATTAATTGATATTATAAGGACAAACATAATATGCTTAACTTAGCGTAATCACATATAGCACATAATATCAATTATTAAAATGAAGTTAGGACTGAAAATAGTTCAATGTTGTAACTTTTATAAACATAAAGGACTAATTTGATAAATAAAAAATTAAAAGAAAAGAAAAAGCAAAAGCTACCACTTACCCGTGCATAGCATGAGTTCTATGTGTAACATATTTTTTCATACCAATTTTCTGCATTCCATTACATTGTCATGAGTCGATCTAACTTGGATACTATCTTGTGATATTATGTGCTATATGTGATTACGCTAAGTTAAGCATATTATGTTTGTCATTATGTGACTTTGGTATATCCACCCTAGATTTATATCCTAGATTTATATTTGGTTGGTGCTGCAATGACTCAGACGTTCCTCAAGATGCAAATGATTGTTATAAGTTGGCGATTTGTTTGAACGTTTATTTATTGATTTTAAGATTATTTCTTTTATGATGTTGTGAATAGCAAGACTTATGGAAATTAAGCTCTAATAAGTGACATCGAAGTTGTATTATATTTACTATAACTTTTTTCGGATGATGGTTTATTTTTAATATATACAAACGTCATATAGATATAAGTTTCGGATTCGAAAACAGAGTTAGGGATTTCAAAACCGTCAAACACAAACCTCCCCATTTCATCTAGATATAAGCTTCGTTTCGCGAAAAGATAGAAGGGAAAGTTTCTCACTACCACGCTACGGTGCTAGGGAACCAACTTTGGAGGCGACGTTGCGAGTGGAGATTTTACCGGATTTACTCGCGGTACCGTAATCGAACGTTAAAGCTAACGTGAAGATGAGGGCTCCTTCCAAACTTTTAGTTTGCATTTAGGGACTTATCTGTGATTGTGTGGAAAAGAATTTTGTGAGGGTTAGAGTGTTGACTTGGGGAAAAATGAATCTAAGGCTTTATGGGTAAAATCTTAGAGTTAGGTTTTGGTGTTATTGATGAATGTTTCGTGGAAAATGAATCTAAACTCATTTATGTATGATTTAGAGTAAATGAAACTTGTTGTGTTTGAGTGGTAGATTGTGTTGATTTGTGTTCGTCGTATTTGACGTGCTTAATTAATATTGATGAAATTTGATATATGTATGGTTGAATTTTGTGGAGAAATGAGTTGATGTGTTTTGGTGTGGATTGTGGATTGAATTTGATAATATGTTTGAGCTTGTTTTGTGTGGAATTTGAAAACCATTAGAGTTAAACGAGTATTAAGAATGGGGAATCTCTTAATATTTCTGTTTACTTAATGTTTGTTTTGAAAAATCGTTTAAGTTAAAAGAGTATTAAGAATGGGGAATCTCTTAATATTTATGTTTACTTAATGTTAGTTTTGAAAAATCGTTTAAGTTAAAAGAGTATTAAGAATGAGGAATCTCTTAATATTTATGTTTACTTAATGTTTGTGTTTGAAAATCGTTTAAGTCAAAAGAGTATTAAGAATGGAGAATCTCTTAATATTTTTGTTTGCTTAATGTTTGTTGTGAAAATCGTTTAAGTTAAAAGAGTATTAAGAATGAGGAATCTCTTAATATTTATGTTTACTTAATGTTTGTTTTGAAAAATCGTTTAAGTTAAAAGAGTATTAAGAATGAGGAATCTCTTAATATTTATGTTTACTTAATGTTTGTTTTGAAAAATCGTTTAAGTTAAAAGAGTATTAAGAATGGGGAATCTCTTAATATTTCTGGTTGCTTAATGTTTGTTGTGAAAAATCGTTTAAGTTAAAAGAGTATTAAGAATGGGGAATCTCTTAATATTTCTGTTTACTTAATGTTTGTTTTGAAAAATCGTTTAAGTTAAAAGAGTATTAAGAATGGGGAATCTCTTAATATTTCTGTTTGCTTAATGTTTGTTGTGAAAATCGTTTAAGTTAAATGAGTATTAAGAATGGGGAATCTCTTAATGTCTTGTTTACTTAATGTTTGTTTTGAAAAATCGTTTAAGTTAAATGAGTATTAAGAATGGGGAATCTCTTAATGTCTTGTTTACTTAATGTTCGTTTTGGAAATCGTTTAAGTTACAAGAGTATTAAGAATGAGGAATCTCTTAATATTTCGGTTTACTTAATGTTTGTTTTTAAAATCGTTTAAGTTAAAAGAGTATTAAGAATGAAGAATCTCTTAATATTTTTCGTTGCTTAATGTTTGTTGTGAAAATCGTTTAAGTTAAATGAGTATTAAAAATGGGGAATCTTTTAATATCTGCATTTGCTTAACGATTGTTGTGGATGGAGTCAGTGTATGCTCATGCATTTCATTTTGGTAAATCGTGTTGACCCGTGATAAGTGGCACCACGGTAAACAGTACTGACCCGTGATAGGTGGTACGTTTACGATTTACATTTTTTGTAAATTGTGCTGACCCGTGATAGGTGGCACCTCGGTAAATAGTACTTTGGCATGTGATAGGAGGTACGTTTACGATTTACGTTTTTGGTAAATTATGCTGACCCGTGATAGGTGGCACCTCGGTAAATAGTACTTTGGCCTGTGATAGGCGGTACGTTTACGATTTATGCTTTTTCTTTTAGTAAATCGTGCTGACCCGTGATATGTGGCACCTCGGTAAACAGTACTGACCCGTGATTGGTGGTACGTTTACGATTTACGCGTTTTAGTAAATCATGCTGACCCGTGATAGGTGGCACCTCTGTAATTGGTACTTTGGCCTGCGATAGACGGTACAATTATAATTTACGGCCCTTCGAGGAGGGTTTTGGTTTGGAATTCCGAGTCCATGCATTTTGGCATATACGCATCGCATTAGGGTGTTTGGCACGCAAGTCGTGTTTGATTCAAGTTTATGATTGAGTGTTTTGAATTTGAGTTGTCGTGGTAATTGTGTTGAAATTGCTAAGTGTTATGTATTGATTATTGTGTGTAAGTGTGATGGATTGTAAGACTATTTCGAAACTCAATTTTTCTGGTGATCGTGTGGGAATTGCTAAGTGTTAAGATGTGGAATTGTGTATGAATGTGATTGAGTTAGTTTATGTATTTTTGGAAGAATATGCAGGGAAATCGATTTCCCAATCGATTGGATGAGTTACAGGGACTTCGATAATTTGACATAATCGATTTGCCAATCGATTTTATAATATGATTTTTTCAAAACCATTTAAGAAATCAATTTGGCCATACAGCTTAGTAGAAATTCTTATTTTGAGTTAGATAACAGATTGCTCAATTGATTTATCAATGTTTTCGTCAGTTATGTATTACTTGATGGATTGAGAACTTTATTTTGATTTCATTTTTATTTGGCAAGTGTTATATGAACTTTTAAGCATATGGAAAACCCTTTTAAGGTGCGTGCTAAGTGGAAAGGTTATTTGTGCTTTTAAAAACTTAAATGTTATGTGTTAACTGTTAATTTCGGTTGGTGACCCTTTACAACTATTGTGGAAATCTGGGCTTTGCCCTCAGATGAGAGCCAGGACAATCCTACCGGTTCGTACCCTGTGGATGGGAATGTAGAGGGGAATGCCTGACTGGAGCTATGTTAGGAGGATCTTACGGGGCGCGTGGAGATCACTCAGGGCGTTTAGTTTGTTTTGGAGAATGATCAGATTAGGTTGACATAGAGGGAACATACGTCTTTCTTTTGAATTGTATTTATTTTAAAATGGAAGACCGTACCTATACTAATATTGTCAGCTTGACATGTTATTTTCGATGGGTTACATGTACCACTTTTTGATGTGTAAATATTTTGGATTCATATTTTGAGAAATTTTTCCGCTGCTTGTAAATTATAATGACTCAATTATTTATCCAAAGGTATTACCTTATTTAATTCTCTGATTTATTTTAATTTCTTTTGAAAAAAAAATACACCCTCGCTTTAGAAATTCGGGGTGTTACAAGAACACTCCTAATTGATGGTAATGCTCCATCTCATTTGTGGGGCGAGGTTGTGGATTCTACAGTTTACATAGTTAATCGAACCCCCTCTAGTGTGCATAACTTTAGAAGACCTCTAGATGTTTTATCTGATCATTGTGTTCTCCCTTCCATCGTTCATTTACTATCTCATGTTTTTGGATGTGTTATATATGTTCACTTACACCCACATCAACATACAAAACTTGAAAAATGGGCTCTTAAATGTGTCTTTGTTGGGTATGGATCAACTCAAAAAGGTTATCGTGCTTATCATCCATCATCTAAATTTTTTTATATTTCTATGGATGTAACTTTTCATGAAGATAACCTTTATTATATTGATTCTACACTTCAAGGGGGGGATGAAAGAGAAGTGCAGCACCATGATGTTAGCATGTTTGACTTATTTTGAGAAGTGCAGCACCATGATGTTAGCATGTTTGACTTATTTTGTGAAGATAGATAGTTCAATCTTCTCCACATGATCAAGTTGACTCTCCAAAGGTATTCCCTGATTCTATTCTTGATAATACAAATATAAATAAAGTTGATACTAATGTTCATTCTAAAATTGATTCCTTTTTTCATGAAATTGATCATGAAATTGACCCTTGTTTGCATGATGCCACCAAAACACCTAACATTGAATCTACTATTGTCCAATATAATCTTCCACCTCGTTCTAACCGCGGTCAACCTCCCATTAGATACGAACCAGACCTTATATCCAAAGTTAAATATCTCATTAGTAATTATGTGTCATCTCACAAGTTATCTAAGTCATATGCATCATTTGTATATCAATTATCCTGATTTCTATTCCTAGTAATGTACATGAAGCTTTAGCAGATCCTAGATGGACTGAAGCGATGGTTGAGGAGATGGCAGCTTTATAAAAAAAACAACACTTGGGATCTTGTAACGTTACCTAAAGGGAAGAAAACTGTGCGGTGCAAATGGGTTTATACAATTAAACACAACGCTGATGGAACTATTGAGAGGTATAAAGAACGACTAGTGGCTAAAGGTTACACGCAATCTTATGGTGTATATTATCAAGAGACATTTGCGCCGGTAGCCAAACTCAACACTATGAGAATACTTTTGTCTCTAGCAGTAAACCAAGATTGGCCTCTTCTACAATTTGATGTGAAAAATGCTTTCCTACATGGAGAAATTTTAGAAGAAATTTATATGGATTTACCACCAGGTATGATGGATCCAAATGAGATAAAGGTTTGTAAGTTAAGAAAGACTCTATATGGAATAAAACAATCCCCAAAAGCATGGTTTGGTAGGTTCACTAAGTCTATGAAGGCTTATGGCTATTAAGCAAGTAACTCTGATCACACCTTATTTTTGAAGAAAGGAGAAGGTAAAATTACAGCCTTGATTATATATGTAGATGATATGATTGTTACAGGAAATGACCAAGATGAGATTTCTAGTTTGCAAAGGTACCTTGCTTCTGAATTTGAGATGAAGCAACTTGGAAACCTCAAATATTTATTGGGTATTGAAGTGGCTAGATCAAAACATGGTATTTTTCTATGCCAAAGAAAGTATATTCTTGGTTTACTATCTGAAACAGGATTACTTGGGTGTAAACCTGTTGAAACACCAATTGAACAAAATCATACGCTATTTCAGTGCCAAAATTCAGTCAGCATAGATAAAGGGAGATACCAGATGCTGGTGGGAAAACTAATTTACTTGTCTCATACACGGTCAGACATTACATATGCAGTAAATGTCGTTAGTCAGTTTATGCATGATCCACGAGAAGCTCATATGGATGCTGTTGAAAGGATTTTGAGATATTTGAAGTCCACTCCTAGAAAAGGAATTTTATTCACAAATCATGGAAACTTGAAGGTAGAAGGGTATACCGACGTTGATTGAGCAGGGTCAAAAAAATGATAGAAGGTCTACCTCTAGTTACTTCACATTCGTTGGGGGGGGATCTTGTAACTTGGAGGAGTAAAAAACAACCGGTAGTAGCAAGGTCTAGTGCTGAAGCAGAGTTTAGAGGCATGGCACTAGGATTTTGTGAACTTTTATGGATACGGAATGTTCTATCACATCTGGGTTTTGAACCAAGGGAGACTATGACTTTGTATTGTGACAATACATCAGCAATTGCAATTGCTCACAATCCTGTGCAACATGATAGAACGAAACATGTAGAAATTGATAGACATTTCATCAAAGAGAAACTTGAAGCTGGAATAATTTTTTTTCCCTTTGTAAGATCTGAATACAGTTAGCTGATGTTCTCACTAAAGGAGTGGCAAGTAGGGTGTTTAATGAATCTTTATTCAAGTTGGGAATGTGTGATATCCATGCACCAACTTGAGCGGGGGTGTTAAGATCAGTTAAAATTGTATTAGCTAAATTAAGTAAGGAAATATTGTGCGAGCTGTAAATTTATTTGTACAGCTATGTAAGTACTCTGTGCAGCTGTCATTCCCTTAATAGAAGAGGAATTATAGGGACCCTTTTGTATATATAGGATCATGCTCAATGAATAAAATATTAGAAAATTACTTTGAAACTTTTATATTATACTCTAAGAGTTTTATTTGAAAAGAAATTTTATTTAGCAATGTTATATCTTTGTAAAATAATTATAGAACTATTTTACGGTTTAGGCCCGTTGTTTCAAAAAAAAAATTGACTCATGAGAAGGTTATTCGTACTCTTGAGGATGAGTTGACAACTACAATTTGATCCAGGGTTAAGTTACATGTTGATCATGGTAAAG
>NC_021163.2:35973184-35994045 GCF_000331145.2 Cicer arietinum | reverse complement strand
TTTCAACCCAGTTGTTCAACAAAATATGCATATTCTTCATCAATTTTAGGGTAATGTTGAGGATGAAGTTACGATATAGCTAGTAAATTCACACGTTTTTTTAATCCAATGCTCGAAGGAAGAAATAGAAGATTCTACAAGAAAAAAATATGGTAACACCTACAATACTCAATCAAAGAGCTCTCCTAAACACCACTCTTAATGATGTCCCCTTTTTTATTTAGATTGCCTTTTCAGTTTCATTTCATTATGTTTTAATTTGGTCTTCCAATTTTGTCTCTTGTATCTCTATACTCTATGAAGTCAAATATATTGTTCTCATAAAATACTTTTGTTATCAACAAAACTCTAAATGTAAAACCAACATGATTCTATATATCATATCAAATGAGAGGAGTTTTATAATGAGAGTGTGAGAATGTTAAATCTTAACCACACAATCATACATGGATGAGCAAGATTAGAAGAAAAAGTGTTGCGACTTTTTTAAGTGATCATGTACTACTTAAATAACTGTTAATCATGACCATCTATGTAATGATTGTATGGTCAAGATTTAACTTTCTCACCCTCTCATTATAAAATTCATCTCATTTGATATACTCTGTTATATATTAAAATTTGATTTTCACCGTACAACCAATATTTCATATATGCTACAGTAAAGAAGATTCAATAAATTGATTGTTAACTTACGATGAGACTAAGAACTACAATCCTTAAAATTGAGTTACATTAGATTTTTACATAGTGTCATGGAGTTCAGGGTAGTTTTGTAATTAAGAAGCTTATATGATCAACTATGATACTCTTTGCGAGTTGATGATGAAACATTCTTTGGTGAGATCAATGTAAATTTTAACCAATCAAAAAGGTGTGTTAGAAAATGTGTTTCTAACGCTTTTCATATTTAGAATGTCTTTTTAGTTGTCACTTATGAAAATGAACTACAATATTTGGACTAAGTTATCACTAACACAAATTTCAAACTTACTATCATACATGAAATAAGTTTGTCACTAATGAGATTGAATAATTAATAAATCTTATCTTTGTGATTTTGTTAATCATATTTAAAAGTATGTACAGTGTAAAACAAAGACATAAAGTCCATTTATATTTAGAAGTAAAATTTTATAAGAATATATTTCTCTCAGACAAGGACAAACTTTCAACCTTACTGAACTACAATACCAAAGCCCAAGATTAGTAGCACCATCTAAATATCTAAAAATTTGTTTAACTATAATAAGATAAGATTCCATGGAACAAGATTGAAAACTTGCACACAATCCTACAACAAAAACAATATCATATATGCTATTAGTAAGATAAAGAAGAGATTCAATCATTCCTCCGAATTCTTTTTAAAAATTGATTGTCCTTCTTCATTTTTGTCTTAACTTGATGAAGGATGTATAGGGGTAGCCATAATTTTTGCTTCATTCATTTTAAATTTTCTAAGAAGTTCTTAGTATATTTTTGCAATCGAAGAAACAAAAATTTGAGTTCACCCATCATACTCATGTCAAACTCATTTTGCATTAGGTTAGAAAATTCTTTACACATGAGTTCTTTAGTGGATCCTAAAATAACGTCATCCGCATAGAGCCATAGGTTTGTACACTAAGTAAGTCTGATTTATCAGTTTTTTCTAAAAAGGGTAGTGTCAATTTTTCTTCTTGAAAATCCATTTTCAATTAAGAATGTACTTACTCTTTCATACCAAGCTCTTGGAGTTTGTTTCATATCATAAAGTGCTTTTGTTAGTTTGAAAATGTGATTTGGTTTCAATTCATCTACAAACTCGGGAGGTTATTTTAGAAAAACTTCTTCATTTAAAAAACCATTTAGAAAAACACTTTTTAACATCCATTTGAATTTTTTATCCATTTATGAAGGGTTTATGCAAGAAGAATTCTAATTGCTTCTAACCTTATTATAGGAGCAAGTGTTTCATCATAATCAATACCTTATTCTTGATTATATTTTTGAGCAACATGTCTTGCCTTATTCCATATTACTTTACCATTCTCATCCAATTTGTTTCTAAAAATCCATCTGATTCCATTGACAACTTTTTCTTGAGATACATTTACAAAGTTCCAAACTTTGTTCTTTTCAAAATTAGGGGAGTTTCCTAATCATAGCTTCAATACAGGTTTCATCAACGATAGCTTCTTTTGTGGATTTTTGGCTCAACTTGCGAGAGCATAGCCATGTTATTTATGAATAATGATATCATTCTCACGCCACATACGTACTTGCAATTATTTTATTTTGACAATGATTAGTGGCTGTTCTCTAGCTCCTTGGAGCTAGTGGTTTGGAACATTATGATCCGGCTTATCTGAATTATTTACTACTCTATGTTTATATGTTATTAAGTGTGATGATTCTAGTTCCTCATTATCATCCTTCATGTAAGATGTTAGTTCATCAAATTCATCAATGATAATATGCATGCTATCTTCAAGAGTTTCAGATTTTAAATTATAAACTCTATATCCTTTAGACATATCTGAATATCCTAAAAAGATAGCTTTGTCTGACTTTGATTCAAACTTTTCCAAGTTATCCTTTTTGTTTAGAATATAGCAAAAACAACCAAAAATGTGAAAATAAGATATTTTTGGTTTCCTATCTTTCTAGAGTTCATATAGGGTGTTTTGTATAAAAAAAATTCTTCATGGATTTCTTTTTTAAAGGAACTTTTTTATCCCTTTCTGTTGAGAAGATATTAAGTTTTGTAATGTCCTAATTTTTTGCATTCATAACATGTGATTTGGCTTTTGTCTGTTTTAGCTTTTGGACTTTGCTTTCTGTTTGGAAAGTTTCTTCTTAGCTGATTTCTTCTTTAGTTTAGTCTTTGAATTTTTTTTTTTGAAATAAGAGTTAGTTCATCTTCGTTTATTTCTGGTTCATCAATATCTTCTTTTTGTGAGGATGAACCTTTCTCTCCTATACTTTCTCAGCCTTAACTGGTTTACAAATCTTCTTCTTAGTCAAACTAGACTTACCTGCAATCACTTCTGAAATTGAGTCTCTTTTACAATCCAAAAGCTGACTTTAGATAGTCTACAAATAGAATTTACATTTTGCATTAAGTGCTCAAAACTTGATTTAGATGGAACAAATCTTCACACTCGTGTACACTTTTGATTTGTTTATCTATGATGGTCTCTAAGTGTGTTTGATGAGCTTTTTTTATAAGTGAGTTATATCTTGATGTAAGTTCTTGGATCTTGAAGTTCTGAGCACTTCTATATATACATATACCATGTGAGTGAGCCTCAGTAACTTGAAAAAGTATTCAAGTGTTTGTTGGGCACAAGTTCCAATATATTGTAACTTGTAAATATAAAGATCTTGAGAATTTATGAACAATCTAAACTTTGTGTTGACTTTAGAATATTTGCTAAGTTGTTTTTATTTAGTGTAGGGGAAAGAAAAACCTTTGCGAATGCACGTCTTTCAAAGTTGATGGTTGCTCACATCAGTGAACAATGCAAGTATAGTGATGCTCCAAACCTTTTAGTCGTTTTTTTTTTTTTACTTTTTTACTTTTCCTCAAAAACAGCTAATCTTGCAACTTTATGACGCTCATAAAGTTGTAGTTTGAATTTATTCATGTCGGACTATTGTAATCTTCTTATACTTCAGTTGTCATTTATTCCCACTACGCCAAAAATGACATTTTATAGCGCGCCTTTTATAGCGCTTAATAAATAGAAGCGTTGTTGTATAATACACGTAAAAATAACGGAGGCTACAACGACGCTTTTTTGACAAGCGCTGTGGAAAAAACGCT
Source organism: Cicer arietinum (assembly GCF_000331145.2). NCBI lineage: Eukaryota > Viridiplantae > Streptophyta > Magnoliopsida > Fabales > Fabaceae > Cicer > Cicer arietinum. The sequence goes on along the minus strand of NC_021163.2, from coordinate 35,990,234 downwards.
GTTATAGGGTCATATAGGGTCACACAACGCTTACACATAATGTTTACAAGGCTTTTACAGCGCTTTCTCAAAAACGCTGTAAATTGAAGCGCCCTCACATAATGTTTTACAGCGCTTTTGGAGCGCTTTAAACACAAGTGCTGTAAAATATAGCGCTTCCACCTTATGTTACATAACTTTTAAAGCGCTTTTTTGACAAGTGTTGTAAAAGCCTTGCGCTTTCACATAATTAAAGGACCTATTAGAGCGCTTTTTACACAAGCGCTGTAAAATCATTCACTTTAAATAAAAATCATATACTTTAAATAAATAAAAACAAATTTACAAACCCTCATCTCCTCTACTCTGGGAACCCTCCTCTCCTCTACATACTGTGCGACCATCTACTGCTCCTCCTTTATAAAAAATTGGACACGTTGTCTCAGGTACTGTATTTATTAATTTGTTGTTGTCACTAAAACTAATAAATTGTTATATAATAAATCATATAAAATCTATTCTTTTTTGAAATTTGTTGATCTGTTCTGTTTTGAAATCAGACTTGGACCTTGGTTTCCATTTTCCAATATTAGATATGTGTAGTATATATTGGTATAATATTATCAGTAGCTTATTATTTGTGTAACTTCATTTATATAGGTAATATAATATGGACCAAAAATGGATGTCTTCCAATCGATTGTCAAAAGAGTAAGAAAATGGAGTAAAGGAGTTTGTTGAGTTTGCAGTGAAGAATGCAAAAGATCCAAATAGATTCGTTTGTCCTTGTTTAAAATGTTGTTTTGGAAAATGCGTTAGAGAAGATGAATTGGAAGGACATTTAGTATCCGATAGAACGATATATGAAAATATTAAAAGGGTATGTAAAAAGTAGAAGTCGACCAGAAGGTTGTATTGCTGAACAGTACATTGTCGAAGAAGCTGCTGAATTTTGTACTGAATATATGTCCAATGTTGAATCCATATGGCTTCCCATGTCTCGTCATTCGGGAAGAATATCAGGAGAAAAGATAATTGGAAAGAGACTAATGACTATATCAAGGACAGAATGGGAGCAGATACAATTGTATGTTTTACACAATGATGATGAGGTTCAACTGTATGTTACAATACACATGGATCAGTTATCTAGTTTGAACATGAATAGGAATCAAAATTGGATAACTCGAGAGCACAATTGAAGTTTTATAACATGGTTAAATAATCACATAAAGTCAAAGTTTGATATAGATCCCGAATCAATTTCACAGAGATTGAGGTGGCTAGCAAATGGTCCGAGTTTACATGTCTTTCCTTACACCGGTTATGTAATTAACGGCTACACATTTTATACCAAAGAACAAGATGATCAAACCACTATGAAAAATAACGGAGTCACTCTCGTAGCTGAAGCGATGCATGTCTCAAGTGCAAAAGACAAAAACCCAATATATACAAATCTATCATATTTTGGAGTTATCGAGCGCATATAGGAGTTACACTACACAATGTTTCGTGTTCACATATTTGGTTGCAAGTGGGTCAATAATAATAATGGCATTCGGATTGATGAGTCAGGGTTCTTGCTTGTTGATTTTAATAGGGTGCGATAACAATAATGATGATAACAATAATGATGAAGATGTTGGTAATGATCTTTTATTTGCAACATCACAACCACATGAAATTGATTCAATTGATGATGGTTTATATCTTAGAGATGATCATGATGAGGGAATTTGGATTAATCCATCGTTTCGTATCATTAATGGACAAACAAATGTGAATCCCACCAGAAAAAGAAGAAGGGCATCTTAATGTGTTTAATTGTTTTATATAAGCCATGTAATCTGAACTGAGTTCATGTAATTTAATTGTTTGATATGCCAGAATTGAGCATTTTAGCATTTAACTTGAACTGTATTTGAAACTAAGTTCATGTAATTTAAGTGTACGTTTGACCTGCCATAACTGATTGTGTAAATATGTAAAGTTATAAAGTTAAATTATAAAGTTATATAGTTCTGTTGTTGTGTACTGATTGTATACTGATTGTGAAATAATTTTGTGAACTGATTGTGAACTGATTCTGGATGAAAATGATTTTGGAAAAAAAATTAAAAGACAACGCTTTCTAAAAATATGTCATAAAAAACCAAAAAGCGCTTTTTAAAAATTCCATTAACAGCGTTTTTTAATAAAACTAAAATAAGAATACACCTTTTACAACGCTTGTTCAAAAAAGCGTTGTAATAGGTGCATAATAATGCATCTATTGTTTGCACCTTTTACATCACTTTTTCAAAAAGTGTTGTAATAGGTGCATAATAATGCATCTATTGAATGCACATTTTACAATGTTTTTTTGAAAAAGCGCTGTAATAGGGGCATAATAATGCATATATTGAATGCACCTTTTACAGGGCTTTATCCAAAAAGCGTTGTAAAACGAGTATAACAAGCGCGCAATATATCTACCTATTTTATAGCGCTTTTTTATTTTAAAAAAGCGTTGTTGTATCTTTTTACGGCGTTAGATACTACAACGCTTATTTTTTTGTAAAAGCGCTGTAAATGACTTAAAAAAAGCGTTGTAAAATAGGTTTTTTCGCGTAGTGTCCTTTGATATTTGTTTATCATATGTGTTTTATAGCTTATCAAAGTGAATATTTTTCTTTGTCTTAAATGATCTTGTGAACATGTTGAAAATTCTTCTTTTTAATTTTTATGGCTCATTTAAAAAAGATTCTTTTTCTGATTCGGTCAGGAACATGACCTCCTTATTCATTTGATTTATTTATTTAAGATTGAGCATGTTGTCTTATGTTTAAGATAGAACATTATGAACTTCCAATGCCGATCTTTCTAATGTTTGTTTTGAGAATGTTTCTAGAATTCCACTTTGTTCTTTTGTGTTTAATATTGTATGACTTTTCTTTCTTAATGGAGTTACTCAAAAGCACATGATAAAAAGATGTATCAAAATCTCTCAATTACTTAATCATTAAAGTTTGTTATCAATAAAACTTTATAAGAGATTTTGCCTCAACAATTACCTTCTTAAATTTTTGGATGAAAACCCTCACCATCTCAATAGAATTAGACAAACCTGGATACACCAAAAACTCACATAAACAAAACCTATATCTTGAAACCTCACCCCACTCAAACTTTCTAGAGAATAAGAGTTCGTCTCATTTTGTTCTGTCCCAATAAAAAAAGACCACGTGTCCATGACTAGTCCAGACCTAACACGTGTTGTTTGATGCCTAGCTTGCTAATACCGTGGGTTGTTGATAATTGCTTAGCGAATTTCATTGGATTAGACTAGGTCAAGAATGATTTGGCCAAGAGAATTTTGGATTCTCTTAGCTAATCAGGTCGACCAAGACACACTTTTCTAACTAGGTGAACTAGTTAGTTTGCTTAAATCTTAATTAAGCTTTCTAAAGTAAATCCAATACCTTTTAACTTTATTTCAACACTTAACAATTGGTTCTAAATGCGTTTTAGCTTCCGTTAATGAAAATCTGAATGGATCCTTAAATGACTAGCAAGATGGATCCCAATATTTAACATTTCATCTTTTTCTTTTCTTAGTATAAATAAATACTAAGAAGTGAAAGCGAAGGATTACATTTTATATTATCCTAAACTTATAAAAAATATTAGAGTGTAGATCTATTTTACCATTGAGAAAAAATCGAAGGATTACATGTTTGCATTTGTTTAAACATTTTTTATATAATGAAATAATTCTTGATGCAAAATAATAAACATGAAAGGCAAAAAGGTTGGGGTGGTGTGTGGTATGAGAGATGGTAGAGCTTGGGTGCGAGAGAATTAAAGGTTATAGGTTAGTTACTTATTTAAGGTTATTTTTAGGATTTTTAATTATAATTCAATTAAAATGCTTTAAGTTTATGTGTCTAAAAGAAATATATGTATTTATAAATTGATATAAATTTTCTTAAGCAAGATTTAGATAAGATCAAAATAATAAAGATAAGCATTTCGTTTCAATTAACTAAATTAGAAAATATAAATAGGATAAAAATATAATATTTGTAATTTATTAGATTATTTTCTTTAATTGTTACAAAATTTATTTTATATATTCATTCTCTTTATTTTCTTTATTTTTTTATATTTTTTTAATTTTTTTATTACTTGTAAGAAATACTTATTTTAATTTATTTTTATCATATATGTTTCTTGCTAAGATGTATTTATGCGTTTATTATTAATCGTAAGAAATACTTATTTTAATTTATGGGACTAAATTGAGTGTCACAAGTATTTTCAATGGCTAAAACGGATCATCACTCAAAATATTAAGAATCATTCTAATAACTTTTTTCAAAATAAATAACTAAATGGAAAATGTTTTGTAGATACTCATACATCTAATTGACTACCAGAGAGAACAAGAAATAAAGAAAATTATTTGAAAGATGTGATAAATTGGTGAAGTGATAAAAAAAAATAGAAAGAAAATAAGGTGTTAATATAAGAAAGAAAAAAGAATGATTAAATGAAAATTTAAAATGTCCAAATATAAGAGTTGTAACTAAAAAATTTAGAACAGTGAAAGCAAAGATCCTTTCTCCTTGAATTTTACTTTGCTTGTCCATCGAGTAAAGTGAGAAGTGTAGCTAGTTTGTTATGAAAATAAATCTTTAGAAACGATATCGATAAGACTCGATTAAAGTGGAAGCATAATATCTTTTCTCTAAATTCCTTACAAGCATGCATATTTACTTATCTTGTTAATCGGGTAAAGGTATTTATCCAGGTTGACTAATTTATATAAATGATGTATATTCATTTTGCAAGACCAATATCACTCTATATTGCACGATGGCAGCCCTTAGTACTACTCTTGAAAACAAATTTGAGGAGCTAGAAGAAGCAAAGCAAACACTCCAAAACTCACGACCCAAGATACAAAAGGTGGCAGAGTATCTCCGAAACAGAGAGAAATTTAAGAAGCATTACGTACCCAAGTTGGTGTCAATGGGTCCCATACATCACGGTAATGAAAATCTGGAGTTAGGAGAGAAGTACAAGCTTAGTTGGGCGGCGAAGTACATCGAAAACACTAAACTAAAACCAAAAGATCTATTCAAAAGGATTGCAGATAACATTGGTAATCTGAAGAGTCTTTACGCCGAAGAAGTTTTAACTTTAACAAGTAATAAATATCCAAAAGGCTTCGATAATGAAGCGCTGTGTTGGATGTTGTTTGTGGATGGATGTGCTCTGCTTTTTATATTGGAGAAAGCCAAGCTAGAAAAAGCAAAAGATATGAATATTAAGGTCGACCAACTTGTTCTTGTGATGATGGATGTGCTTTTGTTGGAGAATCAGCTTCCTTATTTAGTACTGAAGCTGCTGTGGAAAGATGAAGCCGAGATTAGTTTGCTAAGTACAATGAAGAATTTTCTTCAATGTCATCACTGGAGCACACCAGAAAATAAGAGGAGGAGGCAACGGACACAAGGGACTACTAGTGATTCTGTTTCCAACAACAAAAAAGGAGACCAACAACAACACAAAGTAGATGTACCGGACGAGCCACAACCACCCACTCATCTTCTTGATCTTCAGCGAAAAATCATCTTGCCTTCCAAGGTACAAATCAAACTATACTATACCTCTCCATATATGCATTGTGATTTTAAATTGCGGCCGATAAATATTTATATTGCAAAGAAATATTATGGCTTAAACTGTGACTTCGATTACAAAAAGTTAATTTAAACCATGGTACTTCCTCTTTCCAATTAAGCGTAACTTTCATAGTAATGGATCTGGGTTGCAACTTCAATCTTATAACTATAGCTAGTCACATTTATTTCAATTGTTCGATCAAAGATGATAGGGTTCAAAATTTAAATTAATTATTTTAGATTTAATAAATCAAAGTCTGATCTAAAAATTAAATCATATGTTCTTAATCGGACCACTTAAATGTTTATGGTTATATTGTAATACGAAATGTTAACAAATACTTCAAGAATACTTATTAAGAGTTTAAAATATATTGAAATTTGTGTAATTTATAATTTATAATTGTAAAAAGTGTGATTTTCTATTCGAAAGTTATTTTTTATTTCTTTTACGAGTGTCTCAAGAAGACTTGTTATGATGATACTTAAAATATATATATCACTTATTTGTTGAGAAGTAATAGAGTTTACCCTCTTGTCATAATATATATGACCTATTTGTTGGTATCCATGGTAAACTTCATGAATTAGGACCCATTTGTTGAGAAGTAATAGAGGATTTCCTCCCGGTCGTAATATATAGGCTAAATACTACACGTGGTCCATTAAATTAATTTTAGTTAATGTTTTAATCCTTTATATTTTTTTCTGCTCTCGATTTGGTCCTTTATTTTAATTTTAAGTGATAATTTGATATTTTATGTTTCAAAATGTCAATAATATTATCCTTATTTTTTGCAAAAATTCAAAAAATTCATAAAATATTTCAAACAAAACAAATAAAACTAATTATCATCCTCAATATAATGTAATTTCATCAAATTCATAACTCAAATCTTTAAATAGACTCATATTTTTATCTTCAACAACATCAAATAAAGAATGGCAAATATGAGTTTATTTGAAGATTTGAGTTACGAATTTGATTAAATTTGTGTTATATTACAAAATATAATTAATTTTGTGGATTTTATTTGAAAATTTTGATGAATTTTTGTAAAAAAAAAGATAACATTGTTGACGTTTTAAAACATAAAAGATCAAAAATGTCACTTCAAATTAAAATAAAGGATCAAATTGGGAAAAGAAAAGACTAAAACGTTAACTGAAATTAAGTTAATGGATCACAAGTAGTATTTAGCCTAATATATATGACCTATTTTTGCAATATCCATGATAAAGTTCATGAATTTTAGAATAGACTGAATGAGACAAAGTTGATTAATTGGTGTAGGATGCGTTTTATATAGTAATTTTAACTAAATTAACAAATAGTAACTAATTTATAATTAATACTAAGTAACTTTTCGGTTGTAAAAAAATGCTAAATAACTTTTAACTACATTTAACAAACTCAAACTATATCTAATAAATTTATAATTGTATATCTAACACTATTGGTCAAAGAACTTACCTTTTCAGTTTTAAATGTTGTATTAGTTAATTTTTTTTATAATTAAACTATCTAATTAATATACTACATACACTACACTCAATTTAATATATTCTACTTTGCAATTATGATCATGTTAAATGTATCAAAATAAATATTATTCACTCTATTTTTTTTGTATTTTTTTTAATGTGTAAAATAATTTTGAGTTTGAACTCAAGACCTCCTTAATACGTCTTGGATGTTCCTTAGTTCACCTACATATGTGGGATTGCGTATGCATTATTAAATAGGTGGTATTCATCACTCATTTAAATTGATAAAAATTACATTGATTAATACAATTTAAAGTCGCTAAAACTGAAGAATAAAAAAAAAGAATATGCGAACAAATTTACAATATACAAGTTAGTAACATAAAATAGAAACATGCCTATAAATGTAACAAAATCTACAAATATGACAAAAATTGAAATGTTCGGAATATCCTTGCATTTGGAGCCGTAACATTGAAGACACCAAAATTATCTGCACTAGATCAAAACTGATTTGTCAATATGAATCAAACAAACACTTCAACAAAGATGAAAAATCAACACAACATTGCACAAAGACGACGAACAAAAACAACGTTGCACGAAGATGACAAGACCACGAGAAAACATAAAAGAAAAACTATGTATGTGCAAAAATCAGAAATTCAAATGAAAAAAAAAAAGGAAAAAACGACTCGAAAAAGCAATTTCAAGTAAAAAATTTGCTCTAAATCACCACTCTTGAGTGAAGAATAAAACAATAGAGCAAAAGAAAAAATGATAAAGGCGATTGAGAGATTAATTAAATAGTACTATTTTTTTTTTTACAGATAATTAGATGCATGGCACTATTACATAGCATATAAAGCATTGACTAACGTTGAAACGGTCATCTAAGAAAAACGTTGAAATGATCTAGTAAAACTTATCTTTATAGTTTTATTTTTTGAAATATAGTAGTAACACTTATCTTTATAGTTTTATTTTTTGAAATGGAGTAGTAACACTTATTATGGAGTAGAGTTAATATAATTTCGATAATTGGTCTTATTATTATATTTTTTAGACTAAATGATTATTATATTTTTATCGTAACTGATCAAATGTTAGGCCAAAGGCAATGAATCTAACAAGAAGAAAGTTGGTGTCTATAAAAGTTGGTGCAAGGAAACTCACAACATCGTAGAGGATAAAAAAAACGAGATGACGACATACAGGAACATACAGGAACTAAGAGCAGCAGGGATAACACTGAAATCAAGCAAGACACGAAGGCCAACAGACATAGAATTCTACGAGGGTTGGTTCGCCGCAACATTGGTGCTTCCTGAGATCGTTGTGGACGACACAACAGCCATTACATTTCTCAACCTCATAGCATATGAGATGTGTCCTGATTTTGAGAATGATTATGGGATATGTTCTTTTGCAGTTTTCATGGACTCACTCATCGACCACCCTGATGATGTGAAAGAATTGAGATCACAAGGGATTTTGCTCAATTCCCTTGGCAGTGATAAGGAAGTTGCCAAGCTATTTAACATCTTAAGTACTGATTTGGTAGCTAACACGGAAACATATGCAGAAGTTAGACTTAAAATACATGAGCATTATTTGAATAGATGCAAGACTTGGATAGCGTTGGGTTTTCACACCTATTTCGACAACCCTTGGGCTATTATTGCCTTCCTTGCTGCGGTTTTTGCATTGGTTCTCACTTTCATCCAAACGTGGTATGCCATTCACCCGGCTTGCTAAACAATCATAAGTGTGGTTTGTTGTTGCATAACCAATAATAGATGTTGTTTTTGTGATATTGTGATATTGTGACATGCATAATAATTGTCTTCTTGTAAGCCAAGTAGTAGTGTGTACTTCACTTCTCTTTGGATTGTGTTGATTTTTTGAGGATTTTTTTGGGTTCAATTGGTTGTTTTGTATCCCTTCATGATTGAGTATTTCAAAAATGAAGAGTGTCTTCTTTTTGTGTGGATTTGAATTGTAATAATTTTTAGATTTCAAATGCAAATTTAGTGAAGAAAAAGGTTAACTATTTGATCAAATTAATAATCCGACTAATTGATTATTTTATGTGTTTCTATAGTTGCTGACAGTACATTTTATCACTACAACAAATGAATTCAACGAACAATCGACAAGTAAAATTAGATCATTAAGGGGTTCTAAGTTATCTGATTTATTAGTCAAAGTTGAGTAGATGACATAAACAACTTCAAACTTTTGTGTAAAAATGCAAAGTTATACTAAATGAAATGAATCCATGCATTAAGAACAAGAGAATACAAATGCATAAATCAAAATGAATAAAAAAACAAATTAAAAAGTAATGATTTTATTGTTTAAGAATGAGTACGTACATTCTTTCTTTGAATAGCCAAGAGATATGGTAATCCTTATAATCTAGATGTCTTATCTTAAAGGCGATTTCTAGAATGAAAAAGAATCCCTTATTTTGTTCCTTAAACTCCTATTTATAGACAAATAGTAAAAACTATCTCATGCATGTATGCCACGTGTTCTTCTTTCTATCGGTCAAATTGACATTTCTTACACTCATTTAAACTTTCTTTGACAAATTTTACGACTGTTGTATTAGTCTTCCTTTCAAATGTGAGCATTTGACTTCCCATCGAGTATCATTATGTCCAATTATTCGAGGCATCTTATTCAAACATTCATTTCAAGCACATCACCTAAAAATCAAACATAAGTTATTGGACACAAGGCCAATTTCAATCAACTTGTTTCTTGTACTCGAACTCTACAATTGGAATTTCTATTATAATAGAAGCCCCCCCAAAAATGTTAGTGGTCAAAATGTTGACACTAACATTTTTTGGTTTTCGATACTGTGAAATTCTAGACCATTCAAATAATTAAAGTATATGTTAATAACCTTTCGGAAAAAAAAAATCGTGTCACTAAACATCATGATTATAGTGCACACGCCCCATTATCTACTCTTGTCAAACGATGTCATTTTAGAACTCAATGGTTGCACACGTTTTTCCAAGTAACTCCATTACTTTCCACGTCGGCATAGTGAGCAGTGACAATTACTTTTAATTCAAAATTATTTTAAACGCTAAGCGCATTTTTCTCACTCTTTTTATTTATTTTTATATTCTCTTCATCTTTATTTCCAAACTTACTCCATTTTCTTCAAATATTTTGCACATTCTCCAGCATCAACAATGTCTTCAACTTCTTATACCTTGGTTTCCATGCCTCCCATTGCCACTCAAGTAGCTAAGCCTATTTCCATAGGACATAACCATTTCACTCCTCAGCTCAGAGAAGACGAATCTAAAAAAACTATTTGGAGATCCCAGGTACTTATTCCATTCTCATTAAACCATCAAAGTTTTGCATTCTTAAGACCTTTTCCTCCTTCAAACCATCTTCAACATGTTCAAACTTTTCCCCATCGATCTTTAACCAAAACATATCACTTTTTAAGATCAAGTAAACCCTAGTTTTTTTGTGTCAGTTGCCAATGCATTTAAATAAATGCTCAACAATTTCAATACTCCCAAGTCCAATGTCAAAAAACCCTTTGTAAAGGCCTTTTACATTGAGTGGTTGAGTCATGGTAAGAAACCAAAGTCATCCTTTCAAAAAAAATAGGAATATATGACTTGATTGAACTTAGTAGGATTAATTTGATTTATAACTTAGTCTGATACCTCATATGAGATGTATGAAGCAACCTTAGCCGAACACTTTGCCACCCTCCGACATAGTACACATCTCCTCCATCTCAAGACCACCACTCCAAACTCAACACCATCAGCCACTGAAAACTAAAATTCCATTAAGACCTCCAAACTCTAACATTCCACAAACACCTACCCTCTCCACTCCTACATCTGACCCTACCACATCAAGACCTATGAATCCCCCTCACCAAGAAGTTGAGACAGTAGCTCAAGTCCTTATTAACTTAATCTCTTATACATCATCAGAAGATTCCTATGCTCATCCCTTACCTCTTTTTCCTTTTAAACCTACCACTTCCATCACTCCGCTAGACCTCATTCCCTTCACCCACTCCATTCTCTCTAGCTTTCCTAACCTGAACACATTCATTGCTTCTATTATTGCCAAAATCACTTCATCACGCAATTGAAATGCTCAAAGTTTAGACCCTAATGATATTTCCAACTAGTGGAACAAAGTCCTCTATTTGTCACCAATTAGATAAGGGACAACATGGATCATGGAATGTAGTTGGCCTCCTAGAAAACTGTAACTTTCAGAAAAATAGTTGAGATCTTGTATCTATGGATCCTCCAACTTTAGAAATCCCAGAGCACTCAATCCGAAAAGCTTATAAAAGCTACACAGAAGGCTCGTCAAGGGAAGACCCATATCCCTTTAGTGGTGTTCATTTGGAACTCCTAGTGGTTGTTCCATCTGCACCTTTGCAATTCCTTGTGCCCATTCCACATATTCAAATACCCTCATTGGATGCTCCTACCATTGTTGCTTCAGGATCTGAAGTATCTGCCTTCGAAAGTCATTCTGCCACTCATTTTTAAATTCAATTACTAATGTTTTTCAACCTTCTTGTCATAATATTTCTCATCACTCTCACATTTAGACTTTCACATATTATGGGGGAGCCTTGTTGTGACATTCTATGTTATTCCTTGATTTTTACTGCTGTAAAATTTAAATTAAAAATTATTCATAAAAAATAGATTTTTTTCATCATAAAAAATGGGGAGATTGTTATAACCAAGTTGGTTTGAAGAACCATGACCTATACATATTTTGATGATAACAATGTTATTTTATGGGAACAGTTTAACAAAAGTATTTTAGACCTTAAAAATACAACTGAAACCCCTATTTATTGGTTTTTCACTTATCAAGACAATGGCTCAAAACTTTGGAATTAGGTTGTCAATTGTCACCTCAACATGTTTCGAAACATTGTTGGCATGAGACCCTTGAACTGTAGAGTTCTTTGAAGTATTCAAAGATGAAAGTAAGTCATCAATGGAAGTAGGAGCCTCTTGTTCGAGTTGGCTTTGAAAAGCATCCACTTTGAAACCAGTGCTCTCGAACTCCCTATCACCTTTGAAGGGAGACAAAGATTGTCCAGTTATGATATGGACTCGACACTAACTTTATCAGGTAATTGCTTTGAAGGTAATTCCCCTTCAACCTCAAGAATCTCTCATGTGGTTCATCTTCTCTTGTTTCTTCAAAGGAGAAGTACCATGAGAACTTACAACTACCTCTGAAGTAGGTCCATCTTTATTGGATGTAGCCTATGTCACATGGTTGATATTTTAAAAAATGTGAGCACTATCTTTTTCTTATGTCTCAATCTCTACATGTTCTTTTCGGGGAGATTTCAGATCTTCAGTAGGTTGGATGGGTGACTCGGTTTTTGTAACTATATTTTTATGAAAATCCAAAAAGCTTAGTTAGATAATGAAAACATGATTACCTTTAAAAACGACAAGTAAATAGTTAGTAAAAAACCTCAAGTGGTTCAAATGTTGGTTGATTCAAAGGTACTTATGATGTAGATAAGGTTACTAATAAGAATTATGTCATCCACATCATCATTTACTTCATCAACATTTATGTCATTAAGTCTTTTATTGTGTTTCGATGATTCTTGTCTTTTCTAATTCAGGTTTTCGACTTTAAAGGAATTTCAGGTATTTCATAATGTTGACAAGAAAAAGGATGATCAGATAAAAGGGACTGTAAAGATATAAAATAGTAAAAAAAGATAGAAACATACTTCTTTAATAGACTATTTGGATGATATTGGATTCCCTTCTTGAGGCTTCTTTATTTTTAAGGTTAGAAAATTACCTCAACGGCTGAAGAGCGAGTTGAGGAAGGTGCAATTTTCTACTTGGCTTTACTTCTTTTTCTTTGGGACTTCTTCTTTGTTTTACGATTCAATCAATGGAAAAGGATTTCGTTCCTTCTTCTTCTAGCTAGTTTTCTTCAAAATGTTGGTGATTATAACATCTGATGAAATTGATTGAAGTTAAACTTAGTATGAGAGAATATGGTACAAAGAATATGTAAAAATTCACCTATTGGTTTAGAAAAAAGATTTCTGGTGTACAAGTCAATTCCAATATTAGAACGATTATTCAAAACATGGTACCAACTAGCTATTAAATATTGATACTTAGGATTTTTGTAAAGAAGGTCTAATTTAAGGGGCATAAACCATTCAAGACTTGGAAGAGGTTTTGCTACTTCTAATGGAGCATTCTGTAAAATAGGAAATTTAGGAGAAAAGAATTCGAACTCACTAGTGTTCGAAGACTTAGTTTTAAAATTTTTATCAGATTTGGGTTTACTTTTCTAACTATAATATTCTTACCAAGTTCTCTGTAACACCCCGATTTTCAAAGCGAGGGTGTATTTTTTTAAAAAAGAAATTAAAATTAATCAGAGAATTAAATAAGGTAATACCTTTGGATAAATAATTGAGTCATTATAATTTACAAGCAGCGGAAAAATTTCTCAAAATATGAATCCAAAATATTTACACATCAAAAAGTGGTACATGTAACCCATCGAAAATAACATGTCAAGCTGACAATATTAGTATAGGTACAGTCTTCCATTTTAAAATAAATACAATTCAAAAGAAAGACGTATGTTCCCTCTATGTCAACCTAATCTGATCATTCTCCAAAACAAACTAAACGCCCTGAGTGATCTCCACGCGCCCCGTAAGATCCTCCTAACATAGCTCCAATCAGGCATTCCCATCTACATTCCCATCCACAGGGTACGGACTAGTAGGATGGTCCTGGTTCTCATCTGAGGGCAAAGCCCAGATTTCCACAATAGTTGTAAAGGGTCACCAACCGAAATTAACAGTTAACACATAACATTTAAGTTTTTAAATGCACAAATAACCTTTCCACTTAGCATGCACCTTAAAAGGGTTTTCCATATGCTTAAAAGTTCATATAACACTTGCCAAATAAAAATGAAATCAAAATAAAGTTCTCAATCCATCAAGTAATACATAACTGACCAAAACATTGATAAATCAATTGAGCAATCGATTATCTAACTCAAAATGAGAATTTCCACTATGCCAATCGATTTCCTGAAGGTTTTTAGTGAAATTTGACATCCAATCGATTGGGAAATCGATTTCCCTGATCAGTTTTCCAAAAATTCATGAATTAACCTAAGTCATTCCTAATCAAGTCCACAACCTAACACTTAGCAATTCCTACGCGATTACTACGACACACGAAGGTTCGATAACCATCATACTCACACACAATACACAACACATAGCACTTAACACCTTCATCTCAGTTATCACGATAAATCAAAATTCGAATCACTCAATCATAAACTCAAATCAAACATGACTCGCGTGCCAGGCACCCTAATGCAATGCGTATATGCCAAAATGCATGGACTCGGAATTCCAAACCAAAACCCTCCTCGAAGGGCCGTAAATCATAATTGTACCGCCTATCGCAGGCCAAAGTACCAATTACCGAGGTGCCACCTATCACGGGTCAGCATCGATTACTAAAAAGCGTAAATCGTAAACGTACCACCTATCACGGGTCAGTACTGTTTACCGAGGTGCCACCTATCACGGGTCAGCACGATTTACTAAAAGAAAAAGCGTAAATGGTAAACCTACCGCCTATCACAGGCCAAAGTACTATTTACCGAGGTGTCACCTATCACGGGTCAGCACAATTTACCAAAAACGTAAATCCTAAACGTACCACCTATCACGGGTCCGTACTGTTTACCGAGGTGCCACCTACCACGGGTCAGCACGATTTACCAAAATGAAATGCATGAGCATACACTGACTCCATCCACAACAAGCGTTAACCAAATGCAGATATTAATAGATTCCCCATTTTTAATACTCATTTAACTTAAACGATTTTCACAACAAACATTAAGCATCCCGAAATATTAAGAGATTCCCCATTCTTAATACTCTTTTAACTTAAACGATTTTTCAAAACAAACATTAAGTAAACAGAAATATTAAGAGATTCCCCATTCTTAATACTCTTTTAACTTAAACGATTTCCAAAACAAACATTAAGTAAACAAGACATTAAGAGATTCCCCATTCTTAATACTCATTTAACTTAAACGATTTTCTCAAACACACATTAAGTAAACCGAGATATTAAAAGATTCCCCATTTTTAATACTCATTTGACTTAAACGATTTTCACAACAAACATTAAGTAAACAGAAATATTAAGAGATTCCCCATTCTTAATACTCTTTTAACTTAAACGATTTTCAAGACAAACATTAAGTAAACAAGACATTAAGAGATTCCCTATTCTTAATACTCATTTAACTCTAATGGTTTTCAAATTCCACACAAAGCAAGCTCAAACATATTATCAAATTCAATCCACAATCCACACCAAAACACATCAATTCATTTCTCCACAAAATCCAACCATACACATATCAAATTTCATCAGTATTAATTAAGAACACGTCAAATACGACGAACAAAAATCAACACAATCCACCACTCAAACACAACAAGTTTCATTTACTCAAAATCATACATAAATGAGTTTAAATTCATTTTCCAGGAAACATTCATCAATATAACCAAAACCTAACTCTAAGATTTTACCCATAAAGCCTTAGATTCATTTTCCCCCAAATCAACACCTCAACCCTAACAAATTCCTTTCCACAAAACCACAGATAAGTCCCTAAATGCAAACTAGAAGTTTGGAAGGAGCCCTTACCTTCACGTTAGCTTTAACATGCGATTACGGTACCGCGAGTAAATCCGGTAAAATCTCCGCTGGCAACGTCGCTTCCAAAGTTGCTTCCCTAGCACCGTAGCGTGGTAGTGAGCAACTTTCCCTTCTATCTCTTTGCGAAACGAAGCTTAGATCTAGATGAAACGGGGAGGTTTGTGTTTGACGGTTTTGAAATCCCTAATACCATTTTTCTTCGTTTCTCGAAACAACGAGGAAGAGTGAAGTTAAGAACTCCTTGTCCTATCACCCACCACGCCTTGGGTTTCTATTCTTGAAGAAAGGAAGCAAAGAAAACGAAAATGGAAGAATGATGAAAATGGGGTTTTCACGCGAGCGCAGGGAGGGAGAGGAAGAAGTTCCTTGTTTTCTTTCCTTTCTCTTTCTTTCCTTTGTTTTTCTTTTCTTCCTTTTTCCTTCTTTCTTTTTTACATCCTTTTCTTTTCTCCCCAAACAAATATATACATAAATATATTTATATATATTTTAATTACTTATAACAAATATCTCAAAATATCTAGATATTTGTTAAATTACCATTTCACCCATAAAACTTTAAATTCTTCGTAAAAGATTCACCGCAGCTAATTTAATTTATTCATCGACGAGTAATTCTAATCGGCATCAAAATATCTCTTTGGTCATATAAACTCCAAAATATTAATAACTTTGGCTAAAAAGCCTCCGAGTTCAATACCAAAATACACTAAAATACATAAAGTATACTTTAAAATTATGGGTCTTACATTACTACCCCCTAAAATTAGTTTCGTCCTCGAAACTTAAAGTACGAGTAGCTATCCACACTAGGTTTGTACTCAAATTCAACACACTAGTCACAACTTGTTTCACCCGGTCTTCTCGAAAAAAGTGTTGCCTACCCCTTTTCATAGGGTGTTTAATAACTTCACACACATCCATAGTCGGTAAGGCTTGTCCATTCCATTCAACATGATTTTGTCTACTATCAACAAGAGATTAAGGATGATCAGTCCCTCAATTTGTCAATAAATAGCCAACAACCATGATAGTGGCTTAGACTATCTTAGTCGAACTGTAATAGCGCTCCTTGCGACTTACACTTGAGGTTATCCTGATGTACAAGCGGTCAAC
>NC_021163.2:35971354-35972443 GCF_000331145.2 Cicer arietinum | reverse complement strand
AAATCAAATCTCGAATAATCCTTCTGACCTATCAAAATATTAACATCCTCTTAGTAATTCTCATCCTTTAATAGACTCTCAAAACTTATATTACCGCCATCTCGAAGTATTCCCGTACTCGATACTTCAAATTCCACTTAATGGCAACATAGAGTTCAATACATCAAGGCCTAACTTATTATGTTTTGCCGAACATCGCTCAAAATTCACACTTACGTGTCTATAGTTTGATCCAATATCATTATCCATACTTACTATCTCCTAAACCACCAGGAGATTTGTCACTTATCAACTAAATACATGGTCTCACTCCTACGCTCGTTATGAGATTCATACTTAATAATCCAAGTTGTGAATCTAGTCTAACTCAAATGCTCGACTTTTCCCCTCAAGGTATCGACAATTCCTCAAAACGTATTTTATCTATCCAAAGGAGTATTCACTCCTAATGTGCAACGCTCCCTTAACTTCAATACCAGTCTCTTTCATTGACACCTAAGCACCAAATGTTATCCCAAATGGAAGCCTCATCTTCTCAACAATTCCATGATGTTCACATCTCTTTGACAGTTGTCAAATTTCATTCAATTTCATCCTGAAATCTACCAGGAAAACATCTAATACTTTTCTTAACAAAAGTCCTCAACTTAGATCTTTACTTGAAATCCCTTATTAGTCTAATGTTAATACATCATTACTCATCATCTTCGAGTTTACACCAACACATAGCTTCTGTTTCCTTGGAACCATTTTATAAATTCCATGACGTCATGATTTGCTTCAACTCTGCCTGACAATCCGCCATCTCGAAGGCCTTTTCCACTTCTTGAATCCACTAGTCAACTCTTTTCCTGAGTCCTCATCACCCTTAAACTTTGGAGGATGGTAACGACGAAAATATTCTAACCCTCTTAATATTAAGATCACAAATCTCTCTTTTCCTCTTCTCCAGATCCCGCAGAGTCTTTGCAGCAGTTCGTGCAACAACAAAACCTCCATGTTATTTGTAGCTCCAACCATTTGATCATCCCTACTGACGTTCATCCTTGCAACGCCGTTCTCTCTTGGAGGTAGTGTTTCCGAAAAAAC
>NC_021163.2:35967194-35970434 GCF_000331145.2 Cicer arietinum | reverse complement strand
TAACTGACCAAAACATTGATAAATCAATTGAGCAATCGATTATCTAACTCAAAATGAGAATTTCCACTATGCAAATCGATTTCCAAATCGATTTCCTGAAGGTTTTTAGTGAAATTTGAACTCTGGGCTTAATTGAATCGATTGAGAAATTGATTGAATGAATAACTGAGCCCATGTATTAATGCCAATCGATTTCCAAATCGATGTTGTCAGTTTTGCTGAATTCCTGTATGGCCAAATCGATTTCCAAATCGATTTCTTAAATGGTTTTGAAAAACATATTATAAAATCGATTGGCAAATCGATTATGTCAAATTAGTGAAGTCCCTGTAACTCATCCAATCGATTGGGAAATCGATTTCCCAGCATATTCTTCCAAAAATTCATAAACTAACTCAATATCATTCATACACAATTCCACATCTTAACACTTAGCAATTCCCACACGATCACCGCGACAAATAGGGTTTCGAAATAGTTTTGCAATCCATCACACTTACGCACAATAATCAATACATAACACTTAGCAATTTCCACACAATTACCACGATAACTCAAATTCAAAACACTCAATCATAACCTTGAATCCAACACGACTCGCGTGCCAAGCACCCTAATGCGATGCGTATATGCCAAAATGCATGGACTCGGAATTCCAAACCAAAACCCTCCTCGAAGGACCGTAAATCATAATTGTACCGCCTATCGCAGGCCAAAGTACCAATTACCGAGGTGCCACCTATCACGGGTCAGCACGATTTACTAAAAAGCGTAAATCGTAAACGTACCACCTATCACGGGTCAGTACTGTTTACCGAGGTGCCACCTATCACGGGTCAGCACGATTTACTAAAAAGCGTAAATCGTAAACGTACCACCTATCACGGGTCAGTACTGTTTACCGAGGTGCCACCTATCACGGGTCAGCACGATTTACTAAAAAGCGTAAATCGTAAACGTACCACCTATCACGGGTCAGTACTGTTTACCGAGGTGCCACCTATCACGAGTCAGCACGATTTACCAAAATGAAATGCATGAGCATACACTAACTCAATCCACAACAATCGTTAAGCAAATACAGATATTAAAAGATTCCCCATTTTTAATACTCACTTAACTTAAACGATTTTCACAACAAACATTAAGCAACCCGAAATATTAAGAGATTCCCCATTCTTAATACTCTTTTAACTTAAACGATTTTTCAAAACAAACATTAAGTAAACAGAAATATTAAGAGATTCCCCATTCTTAATACTTTTTTAACTTAAACGATTTCCAAAACAAACATTAAGTAAAAAGAAATATTAAGAGATTCCCTATTCTTAATACTCTTTTAACTTAAACGATTTTCAAAACAAACATTAAGTAAACAGAAATATTAAGAGATTCCCCATTCTTAATACTCTTTTAACTTAAACGATTTTCAAAACAAACATTAAGTAAACAAAAATATTAAGAGATTCTCCATTCTTAATACTCTTTTAACTTAAACGATTTTCAAAACAAACATTAAGTAAACAGAAATATTAAGAGATTCCCCATTCTTAATACTCTTTTAACTTAAACGATTTTCAAAACAAACATTAAGTAAACAAAAATATTAAGAGATTCCCCATTCTTAATACTCTTTTAACTTAAACGATTTTCAAAACAAACATTAAGTAAACAAGACATTAAGAGATTCCCCATTCTTAATACTCATTTAACTCTAATGGTTTTCAAATTCCACACAAAACAAGCTCAAACATATTATCAAATTCAATCCACAATCCACACCAAAACACATCAAGCCTTGGGTTTCTATTCTTGAAGAAAGGAAGCAAAGAAAACGAAAATGTAAGAATGATGAAAATGGGGTTTTCACGCGAGCGCAGGGAGGGAGAGGAAGAAGTTTCTTGTTTTCTTTCCTTTCTCTTTCTTTCCTTTGTTTTTCTTTTCTTCCATTTTCCTTTTTTCCTTTTTATATCCTTTTCTTTTCTCCCCAAACAAATATATACATAA
Source organism: Cicer arietinum (assembly GCF_000331145.2). Classification (NCBI taxonomy): domain Eukaryota; kingdom Viridiplantae; phylum Streptophyta; class Magnoliopsida; order Fabales; family Fabaceae; genus Cicer; species Cicer arietinum. The sequence goes on along the minus strand of NC_021163.2, from coordinate 35,968,427 downwards.
AGATATTTATATAGATTTTAATTACTTTTAACAAATATCTCAAAATATCTAGATATTTGTTAAATTACCATTTCACCCATAACGCATTAAATTCTTCGTAAAAGATTCACCGCAGCTAATTTAATTTATTCATCGACGAGTAATTCTAATCGGCATCAAAATATCTTTTTGGTCATATAAACTCCAAAATATTAATAACTTTGGCTAAAAAGCCTCCGAGTTCAATACCAAAATACACTAAAATACATAAAGTATACTTTAAAATTATGGGTCTTACAAGGAGCATAAGTCTCATCATAATCAATACCTTCCTCCTGGTTGTAGCCTATAACAACTAGTCTAGCCTTATTTGTTGTTATTACTCCATTCTCATCCATCTTATTCCTAAACACCCATCTAGTTCCAATAATATGTTTGTTTTCTGGTTTAGGAACTAAGATCCATACTTTGTTTCTCTCAAATTGATTAAGCTCTTCTTGCATGGCAATTATCCAATCATTTTCCAAGAGAGCTTCTTTTATATTCTTAGGTTCTACTTGAGAAACAAAAGCTGTGAAATTACATAATTGTCTAAGGGATTTTCTAGTAGCAACCCCTTTAGAAATTTCTCCTATGATGTTGTCAATAGGATGGTTTTTGTTGAATTTTCATTCCTTAGGTAAGTCATCTTCCCTCATAGGTTCTATGTAATCAATGTCAATTGGAGGTAATGTTTCATTTGGTTCTTTTGGATCTGATTCTACAAATTCATCAAGAGAATCACCAACTATAAGAGGGGTACTGTTCAAGTTTTTGATAAACATTTCATCAAATTTTACATGAACAGATTCCTCTATAGTTTTAGTTCATTTATTGTAGATCCTATAGGCCTTACTAGATTGGGAATATCCTAGAAAAATTCCCTCATCTACCTTAGAGTCAAATTTCTCTAGATGCTCTTTTCCATTATTCAATATAAAACACTTGCATCCAAAGACTCTAAAATAGGCAATATTTGGTTTTCTACCTTTGTATATTTCATAGGGTGTTTTTCTAAGGATAGGCCTAATTAGAACTCTATTCATCAAATGAGTAGCTTTGTTTATTGCATCAGCCCAAAAGTATTTTGGAAGCTTAGAGTTATTAATCATTGTTCTAGCAAGTTCTTCTAGAGCTCTATTCTTCCTTTCTACAACTCCATTCTGCTGTAGAGTTCTTGGGGCTGAGTAAATGTGGTGAATTCCATTTTGATCA
>NC_021163.2:35965103-35966732 GCF_000331145.2 Cicer arietinum | reverse complement strand
TTTCACCTACCAATTTTAAGCTATCATCTGTGCTCAAGTGTACAAGTATGTGGTGTAAAATATACCTGGTAGCCTTTATCGCAAAGCTGACTAATGCTAAGCAGGTTGTGTTTCAAACCTTTTACATAGAGAACATCCTTGATTACCGTTGTTGATTCACTCCCTATGTCTCCAGCACCAAGTATTTTGCCTTTGTTGTTGTCACCATACTTTACATATCCTCCGTCTTTCAAATTCAGAGATATGAATTTTGATTTATCTCCAGTCATATGCTTGGAACATCCACTGTCTAGGTACCATGAGTGAGTTTTGGATGTCAAGCAGCCCTGCAAAACAGAATTCAGACTTTGGTTTTAGGTACCCAATTTAGATTGGGTCCTTGAGGGTTAGTCTCAATCACAGGTTTCTTTACTCTCCAAACTTGTTTCCATCCCTTGTTAGCAAGCTTTTTCAGTTTACAATTAAAAGATATATGTCCCTTTTTGCAACAAAAATGGCATGAAAAAGCAGAGGATGTACTTTGAGTTGGTTTAATGAAAGCATCACGAATTGACTTCGATCTAACAAATTTATTATTCTTTTGAGCATTCCTATTTGGTCTATAGCCAATTCCAGATTTTTCATTTGCATTCTTTTGGTTGCCAAGAAGAACATTCAGGTTGTTTCTACCATTAGTAAATTTTGCTAAATCAAATTGTAGTGATTCAACCTTTCTTTCAAGTTCAATGAAACTAGTGAGTTTATCATGTGCTTTCTTTTTCAAAAGTGCATTCATATCTTCAAGCAACTTATGATCCTTTTTAATTTCTTCATACATCATGCACTGTTTTTCTAACATTTTCTTAGTGCAAATCAATTGTTTGACTACCTTAATATGTTCATCATGCAATTCATTGAAAGCATCATGCAATTCTTCATAAGAGGGATTAGAGGTAGTACTTACATCGCTATCTGAATCTGAGTCAGTGTAGGCCATTAGACACAAGTTTGCTTCTTCATCTTCTGAATTTTCAGAAGATTCTTCATCATTGTCATTCCAAGCTATGTAGGCTCTTTTAGTTTTTGAAGATGGTTGATCCTTGCCTTTAGCTTTCACAAACTTGTTTCTATTTTGTAGTTGAAAACATTCAGATTTAATGTGGCCTGATTTTCCACATTCATAGCATGTTATCACTTTGCTATCATTTGTCTCATTCTTGCTGAAGCTTTTTGTCCTTGAATTGGATGGTTTCTTTGGTTGGGCTCCTTTCTTCTTCAGAAATTTCTTGAATTTTCTGACCAGCATTCCGATTTCAAGTTCTTCATCAGTTTCACTCTCGGAATCATCAGTACAAATTTCTGGTTCAGATTTTACTTTATGAGTTTGAGCTTTCAGAGATAATCCCTTTCTTTTCCGATCAGTTTGCTCTAACTCATTCAACCGGTGCAGCTTCATTTCATGTTCTCTGAGCTTGCCAAAGAGGGTGGCAATGGTCATGCTTCCAAGATCCTTTGATTCAGCTATTGCAGTGACCTTAGGTTGCCATTCTCTTGTCAAGCATCTCATTGCTTTGTTTATTTGTTGCTCATTGTCAATTACTTTCCCTAGAGCATTCAGATTGTTAATGACATGTGTGAACCGTGTCTGCA
>NC_021163.2:35934655-35964391 GCF_000331145.2 Cicer arietinum | reverse complement strand
ATGACCTCTATCCTTAGGAAGTTTTATACAATATTTTTAACTAGATTATCTAATTCCTTCCTAAGTGATGAACTTAATATTAAAACCAACTTGTTTAATATTAATTCCAATTTAACAGTAATAGATTCAGAAATTTATTCAAAACTAAGATTCAAGAACACATGTATTATCAAGATAAAGAGTATAGAGGTATAGAAGTGTGCGCCATAGATAATACTGGTTCGACTATCAATTCGATAGTCTACATCCAATCCTGGAATCACTTACCGATTTCAGCCTTTACTAGAAATGATTTGAGTATGTTTACAGACTTTCCAGCACTTCACTGCCTATACATCTAACTCAACATCAATCCTCAACAACAACCAATCTATTCTTAAGAACTAATCGCCAAGCTCTAGCAAGATTAGATTGAGATCTCTTTTAGATGATCACACACACTTTAAAAGATGACCACTAGTTTCACAATACTGGATTTCCACACACTTTCTTTTACAAAGATGATTCTTTCAAAAAGACTAAAAACACTTGGTTCAATCACAATGAATTCTCACACTAAGTATTTGCCAATAATGTTTGTGTGTTATAACAATTTCTCTCAAAGTGTATTATTTGAAAAGTTCAGTTCTTTCTACGTATTCTGTATTAGTTTTAAAAATTGTGATTGATTCAGTTTATATAGTTTCAGAAAAACTTCAGATAAATCGATTTTATTTATGTGTATTACCAGCTCAATCGATTTCCCAATCGATTTCGCGTTTCTTGTTTTTCTTGAAATTCTTGAAGCATATGAACTAATCAATTTGCTAATCGATGTTTTTAATGCATATATCAGAAATTGATACTCAGTTTATATCAGAGTCGATTGAATAATCGATTGTAGTTGTTTTGTTTAAAATGTGAGATCAAACAATCGATTACTCAGTCGATTCATTTTTACTAACATAATCGATTTGGCAATGGGCTAATTTCTCCCTGTAACTCAGACACTCAATCAAATCGATTTGCCAATCGACTGATTTCTTCATGTAACTTAGACATTTAATCAAATCGATTTGTCAATCGACTGATTTCTTCCTGTAACTCATATATTTAGTTATAATCGATGTGCCAATCGATTATGCAATATGTTTCTGATAAATGATGAACTGATTCATTTATGCAATCGATTACCTAATCGATTTCTTTTAATCATAGAGTACAGGTCTGATAAAACTTGTTTAAGTAATTGATTTGCTAATTGATTAACTCAATGAAGCCTTTGTTTTGTGAATCAGAAAATCGATTAACCAATTGATTAGTAGAAAGCTTGTAACTTAAGAAAAGTATATCAATCGATTGTCCAATCGATTTCCTTTAATCATAGAACACAGGTCTGATAAAAACCTTTAAGTAATCGATTTGCTAATCGATTGACTTAGTGAAAACTTGGTTCTATGACTCAGAAAATTGATTTCCCAGTTGATTTACCAATTGATTGATTAACATACTTATTTTATGATTTCAGTTTTAATTGGCAAATATTAGATGTGTGAAATCATAATGATGAATCTAACTAATAAACACTATGAACAATAGACACATTTACACATAATCTTCAAGCCTTGTATGATATGATCAATCTTTGCTTGATTGCTTGAGATCCAAGTTTTGTCCAAGTGTAGTGTTTGATTCTTTCCTGAAATGTATCTCAACTCAAACTATTTGATTAATCAGATAATGCATATACATTGTATGTTTGGGAGTTACATCAAAATCACAGTCAAGGAGGCATATATCTTACAGATATATTTGCTTGTGTTACTTTCCTTTTGCACTCTTTTCTTTACTATTACGTCTAATTACTTAAGCCTGATTTGTATTGCCTATGTTTTAGTTAAAATCACCAACCCAAACCAGTTCTTGAATAAATAATAAAAAAGAATCCAACTTAGACAAATACAATTTAACTCCATTCTCATGTTTGCATCTTCACATACCATAGAGAGTATGAAAAGTTTAATTAGAAGGACTCAAAACATAAAAGGTGTTGAAAATTTGGGGACATAGTCAATTGATTTAGAAAGTGAAGGATCAGATGGATGAACAACTAAGTTTGTATTTTGCGTAGAGGAAAATGTCAGACTCTAAGTTTGTTTTTTGGACACCTAACTCAAAAAATCTTACGAACTCAAAATTCTCTAAGTATTTAGAATTCAGTTTTTCAGTTTTAGCAAAGGCAGTATTTCAACTTTATAATTTTTAGTGCTTAGTTCTTTATTTTAGTGTGAAGTTTTGGAACCAAGTTGGTCTAAAGAAATATGCCTATCACTTATTTTGATGATAACAAAATTGCTTGTGGGAACAATTTCATGCACTAATATTTTGTTTAAGTGTGCAAGTCATATATCAAGTGTCTGTTTAATAGATTCTTATATCTATCCTTTGATAGCTAAACGAAGACAAAGATATAATACGACTTCGCTTCACTCTATTTCTCTTAGTCTGGTGACATGTGCATTGTTGTTGCGAGCTTCAGTTGACTCTAGTGATGAGAGCAACGTTGTGTTTCGTTTGCCTCTAAAAACACAAGCAATGCCTCAGTTACCTCCAATTAATACAAATATCTTTTGGATCGTATGCCTTTAATGAATCAAATAAGCATTTATTCATGTACCTTTGATGAATCCAACAATCCTTTGTTCTTCTGCCTCTAATGAATTCAACAAACAATTGTTTGTCTGCCTCAGATGAATTGAATGAGCACATGATCATCTACCTCTGATAAGCATGAGCAAGTGATTGTCTCTGTCTCTAATCACATCAAGAGTTTGACCATCTGACTATGAGTTATTATGTATCCTATGAAAAAGTCAACACTTTAAAAAAGTCAATGCTCCAAAGAAAACAAAGAAATTGAGTATCCCTTGATGAGCATCTTGAATCTGCTATTTGTTTGAAGATCTTAATACATGCTTTAACCATCGTATCTTTTGCTTCCCAACTATTTTAAACAAGATACGCTAAATCATACATGATCAGTTTTTGGAAAGTTTCTATGGCAAATCAATCTCAAAAGATACGATAAGAAACTTCATGAATTATGTTGATTTCTTGCAATTCAGACAACGGTTAGAAACCATAATCGATCTCTATAAAAAGACGTGCATCCTTCAAAGGAAAAAACAACAAAACATAGAAGCTATAAGCACATCTACACTGTTTCTCATTATCATATTGTTTCACTTTATGCTAAGAGAATTTATGAAGCTACAAATGTGTAACCACTCTCTACGATAGCTAATTTAGAAAAAGCCCAAAACCCTTTCGTTTTTAGCCTAGCCTAGTAGTGGTTGTCTTCTTCAACAAGTTGATTGTACTAAGCTAGAAGGTTGAGAAGATTGAACACAATCAATGTGTTTGATAGGTGTTCAAGTGTAAGTCTAATTTGGTGGTGAACTAGTGGATTAAATCTTTTAGATTGGTAGGATTAGGAGTAGCTATTGTGTTAGTGGTGAACCTAGATAAGTTGTTGTGTCTCTTTGCTCTGTTTTCTTTTACCTTCATTTCATTCTTTACTTTAGTATAGCCATGCAAAAGAAAAGTTTTTAATCAAAAAACAGAATTCAAACCCCTCATTTCTTGTATTTTTTGTTCTACAATTGGCATAAGAGCTCAGTCTCAAAACTGAGCACTTAACCATGTTTAATTAAAGATCATTTTTCTTTATGGCTAACTATGGTGAAGAAGTTATAGTTTGAAACCTTATCAGACCTCTTTTATTTAAAGAAGAGAAATTCAACTATTGGAAAGACATATTCAGAAGATTTTATATCTCTCACGATCCTGAACTCTGAGACATAGTTGAAGATGGTTGTAAGGCTCCAAAAGATATTGCTGGTGTTGAAATATCCAGAAAGAATTTCAACTCTAACCAAAAGAAACAATACAAAATTCATTTTAAAGCCATAACCTTCATGATGAATGTTATCACCTTCAAGGAGGTTGAAAAATGAAGCAACAAATAAACATCTAAGAGTATCTTTAATGCTTTACTTCTTAACTACGAAGGAAATAAGGAGGTACAGAACTGCCTTTGGAATCCTTTGGAATGACTATTCAAGAGTATCTTTGACTTACACAGCACCTGACCCTATAGATCAGTTTTTCTCAAAACAACCTGACACTTATAGACTTTTTGAGGCAAACAAACACCTTGACTCTACAAGTCAATGTCTTCTTCACACAACCTGAAAACCACCGATTGTTGAAGGCAACTACACCTTGACCCTACAAGTCAATTCTTGTCAACACAACCTAAAAACCACATATTGCTTCAAGAACACTAAGGCACTATCGGGTTGGGTTATACAAGTTTGGAACATATTGTGTTTTGCTTCTACTAAGTAGATTGTTACAAATCATTTCTCACATTAGAATCATCAGTGTCAATGCAACATTAAAGGCTGCATATCAGAGGCATCATTTCTAGTGTGTTGCAATTTTTGATTAGCGAAATATGAGCTTTGAATAAATGGCTTGAACATTTTCTTTAGAATTAATGATGGCTTGAACTTTTGATTAGCATGCTGATTTTGTGCGCATCTGGGACACATAAGGGCTTTAGAGGCATGCTTCAAATTCAGTCTTTAGACCTAGTTTCAGAGCCAATCTTTTGAGCCAATTATTAGAGGCAGACTTCATAACCAAAATTGAGAGCCAAACATTATAGACAATGTTCATAACCTTCAGAGTCAATGTTCATAAACAATGCTCATAATCTTCATACCCAAACATCATACGCGTATGCTTTTGTATTCCTCTGATCTCATCCTCTGGTCACTTCCTTTAGTGACTTCCTTTGGTCGTTTCCTCTAGTACCTTCCTCAGATTTTCTTGTTCTAATTGTTGCACACTTAATGAAGTCGTTAGTCCAAACAAATTATTCTCATAAAATACCTTTGTTAACATCGAAATCACAAGAGGTAAACCAACTTGGTTCCAATAGTGTCTACCTCTTCATCAACTTGCACAATGTTGACACCCTCTATCGGTAACAACATAAACAACGTAAAAATAGCAAACCATTTGTTGAAAGTTTATTAAAACACGTTACGTAAATATATCTCAATTGCCAAGAGTACCAACCAAAAATATTACAACTTTCTAATAACAAGAATATTCAGAAATATAATGCCACTTGGTCAAAGATTAATGTAGCTAGAATATAATGACTTCGAGTCCTTAACTTTAGGTTTATACATGTAGAGAAGCCACCTATTACCCAATGAAACATAACATGTCTAGTCAGAGTAACTTATTGTCTACGTTTACGTAAGACTTCCTATCAAGATACCCAAAATAAATCGCATAACATAGATATCATCAACAAACAAATCACATAACATAGATATCATAAATTATTTAATTATTCTCTTATTATCACTAACTACCTTCAGCTACCACTTATTTATTAAAAACTAAGTATTTTTAACTATTGACTCATTATTAATCAATTATCCCTACTTGACTAATCAATTTTTAATTATTATTCGGTTACTTAACTTCTATTAATCAATTATCTTATAACTTAGACAATTATCTAATTTTAGCTTCACTTAAGTATTAGTTGTTTTATTTTATAAACAAAAGTACACTTTCGCTATTAAAAATTGGGGTGTTACATTGTGGTATCAAAGCACCGGTTTAGATTTCTTTGGGGTTGTAAGTTAGGCATTTTAAGTTGATCAACACTCTGGTTTAGTGGGAGCAAGTAACTGGAGTCTATATGTTCTTTGTATTTTGATGTCTTGTGTCAAGCATGATATGCTTATGTAGCATGATATGCTTACGTAGTTTATTGTTTCTTAGTTGAAATAGTGTGCCTTGTAGCACTTTAGTAGGAAGAGTAGTTAAAATCCTAGAAGGTTAGTTGACTTTGATCGATGAATATCTTTGAATTCCTTAAATGCAATAGTCCAAGAGGGACAAGGTTGAAGTGAATCAGGATTGCAAAGAGATTTCTTAAGTAGTACCAAGGGTATGAAAGCTACATTGTTGGTGGTCACTCGAAAATGGTGAGTATGGATGGATGAACGCGAGACTGATAAATGATTACAAGTAAGGATCTAATTGGGGAACTTTTTAAGAAAAGTATTAGATGATCGCCCAATAGATTTCTGGATGAGATTGGATGAAGTTTTATCATTGTCAAGGATATGCAACCATTATCGAACTGTGGAGCAGATAGGCTGCCATTAAGAATAAATTCTGATGTTTGGGTGTCAATGGAGGTGGGTTGTATTGAAGCTAAGGGGCGATGCACGTCAGGGGTGAGTAAAACCTTGTGATAGATAAAGGACAACTTAGAGGAATAGTGGATACCTTGAAGGATAAGGTTGATCATTTGTGTTAAACTAAATTTGCGACCTAAGTTGTTAAGGATGATTCTCGTGACGCTTAAATGTGTGAGACTAGATATTACGTTGGTAAGTGACAATGTATGCGTGGTTCGAGCGATAGTAAGTATATATGGTAATTTGAGATGAAACTATAGGTGGGTAAGTGTGAATTTGGAGTGATAATTGGGTAAATACAAGGAGTTAAGCCTTGATGTGTTCAACCATATATTACTATTAAGTGGATTCAGAAGTATAGAGTACAAGAAAGCTTTTTTTCTTAACTGTCTTGTCATAGAACCAGTTTACCCTTTCTTTCTGTCGAATTATATTATTCAATACCAATATTTTTTCTTCACTTAAATAATTCAATTTGTCATCCATCGTGTTCCAGTAGTGTGTTGGTAACTCATTATGTCTTTGCAATTTTAATGATTATAAATTTATTTCAACAGGAAGTACTACATCTTGGCCATAAACTAACCTAAAAGGTTTAGTACTTGTGGTACCTTTAGAAGAATTTTTGTATGTCCAAAGAACTTGATTCAAGATTTCATGCCAATTTTGAGGCTTTTGGTTAATATGCATTTTTATTAAGATTGGCATATAACTCATTTAAGCTTCAGTTTTACTTAAACACCTTGCTAATGTACCATCAGATAATTGTTTATATAACTCATCTCCAAGTACTGTATAAAATAAGGTTTTGTACTTCAACTTTCTATCATGATTTGAACTAGGGTTTCTTAAGAATTCTAATATGTCCATCCTCCAATCCATAGGTTCAATCTCATCTATATTTAGAACTTCAAAATTACATTCCATGATGTATCTTCGAACTTCTATGAACTTATTGAAATGTTTTCTTAAGATGCTATAACTAGATGTAGTTTGAGCCAATCCATTTTCTTGGAAATTTTCATTCGAGGGATATACTTCAATACTACTTCATCCAATTTCATCAATAATCCAATTGCAATATCATAGTATTTTATCCAATTGGGACTTTTACATTTGTAATTCTTATTTAGCTGATTAATCACTAGTTATGAATATCCTCAAATGAGCGCATTTTTGCTTTAAATTCATTTAGCCATTCTAGGCCTGCAACTAAGGCTACATGTTGTGCTTCATTATTAGAACATTTGATAGATAACTTAAACATAAATTTAGTAGGACGCTCTCTGGGGAATAAAATAAGCATGCCAATTTTATTGCCTTTACTATGGTATGAACCATCAAAATACAAATTCCAAGGCGACCTACATAATCTTATTCAATTTTATCATCATCAACAAAATAATTGGCCAAAAAATCAACAATTACTTGGCCTTTCATTACTATCAATGGAGCATAAGATAATGTGAATTTGGTTAAGGCCAAAGCCCATTTACCAATTGCATTATGTAAAATAGGTTTGGACAACATGTGTTTTATTATATCATAATAAAAATTTACAACGACCTCAAAAAGTTTAACTTATTATTTTGACTAAGTACAAGAGTGATACAAATGTAAACATAACTTCTCAATAGTACATATTTTGTGTCACCATCAATAAGGGTCCTACTTAAATAATAAATGGCATTCGAATTGCCATTCAAATCCTCTTTTGCAAGCAAATTTCCAATTGTTTCCTTCAAAGTCGACACATATAATATCAATGGTTTCCCTTTCACAGGAAGCGTCATAATTGGAGGATTGGTTAGATATCTCTTTATATTTTCGAATGCTATTTAATGCTCTGCATCCCATTAAAATTCATTTTCCTTCTTTAGCTTCAATAATGGAATAGCCACCTTCGTTCTACCCGAGAGATTCGAAATGAATCTCCGAAAATTTACAGAATAATTTGTGAATTCTTATCTGACAATTTCGCACAAAATCAATAATATTATTTTTCTTCAAATTTGACAAAAGATTTAATTTTTGTTACATAAGAATTTTTCACACAATTTGCCAAATTATCAAAGTAAGTAGATAAGATTTTTGTTTTTCTTTGATTACGATTTTCTAAACCACTTTTAAAAACTTTGAACAAGATTCGTGAGATTCGTAAAATTCTTCACAAAGAACTTCAATTTTCTTATTCAAACTACACAAAGATTTTACTAGTTTGGTCACTCCATCCTCATTTATGGCCTACATCTAGTCCTCGCGTGAATGACGAGATAATTTCTTCCTTTATTAAGATGAACACTAAGTGTTTGTTGTTTTGTTGACAAGATTGAAATTACTCCAACTTATGAAATTTAAAAACCCCTAAATCTCCAGTGTCCTCTATTGATCTTGCTAAACAAGAATTTAGATGATCTAACCACCTTAATTATTGGACAATTCAACCATTTGAATCTCCCTAATCTTGTGTTGAGCTTCAAACACAACTTGAAGCTCTTGAATTGAAAAACCCCAAAAACCCTTTGCAGTGAAAAGACTTCTCCAAATATTTTCCTTTAAGTACCAATTTATCCCACAATTGAAACCCTTGAAATACACAATTACTTACAATCTAACATAACAATTGTATCCCTTAAAATTGATTATATCTCATTAATGCATTTTAAGAGTTTTCAAAGAGATTAATTAGAGAAATGAATATTTAAGTTGAAAAATATGAGTGTTATGACTTATATAGATAAAACGATTAATGAGTAAAAACATTTTTAAAAAATAGATTTTAAAACGTGTAATTCAAATTACTTTTAACTATAATGCGGATTACAACTTCTATAGTATATAATTCGAATTACTAATTACCAAGTGCATGAGTTATAATTTTAATTATGTTGACCCATAAACCCTTACAATGGCGAGAAGTGGAAAATACATTGTTTTCAAATAATGCATACAAAAATAATTATTTTTAAGAAATTGCTTTGGATTAAAACATGTTGACATGAGTAGATTATTTAGGAATACATGTTGACGAAACAATTCTAAACTATCCTACTTTTGATATAAAATCAAAACACCTGAATCTAAAAAAATAAACATGCACTAACACAATAATTTAAATAATTTTTTAATTATTTTTAAGTTGAAAGGTCATAACTCGAAAATAACATCTTAAATTTTTTTACCAAAATTTTGGCATGAACCTCTTTCTTTTGAATAAGATTCGTTTCCAAAAGATTGACAACAACACTGACAATTTATTTTTAACGACAAGATATAAATAACTTCAAATCTTTTAACTTGAAGACAACTCTAAACTTTTACATAAAACATTTTTCATAAACTCAAATTAAAAAAAAACATTCACAACTTCAACTTCAAAACGATTTTTTCCCAAACTTAAACTCAAAGTTTTCTTCATCACTACAAAAATAAAACCTTTGAAACTTTAATAATTAAATTTTTCAACTTCAACTCCTTACTTTTTCAAAAACTTCAACCAATTGAAATTCTATCTTTACTAACAACAAAATTTCATTCCAAAGCTTCTTTTTTCTTCTTATGAAATATCGAAAGAGCTACAACAACACTTTAACTTATTGAAACAATAACCTTTCAAATCCGTCTTTTTCTCTTTTCAAAGTTTCCAATACAACTATTGAAAAAATTATACTTTGTTTCAAAATCTTTTGAAAAAAAAAATTTCATGACTTATTTTTCTCCACTACTTTTTAAAAAAAATATTTGAGATAAAAAAACAGAAATATTTCAGAGTTCACTCTACCGTTAACTTAATGTCAACATTCTCAATTCTTTTTCGAGACTCAAAAAACTAATTACATAAACTCAAAATTTTAAATAATATTATTTTCTTCAAAAATATAGACCTAAAACTCAAATTTTCAATTACAATCTAAATGACATTAATTAATTTCTTAAAAATCACCAACTTACTTTAAAATTCCAATTCACAACTTTGAGTTTAAAATTACTACTTCTTTTCACAACTCATCAATTTTCCAATTTTTCATTTTGTTCAAAAACATCCCGTAGTCATAACCAAGAAAAATTCTAACTATCTAACAATATTTGACATGAACACTTTAAACATAATTTTCAAAGTCTCTTTGCAAACTCCAAATAAATTCACACTTAAAAATTCTAAATTTATAATCGTATGTGAATTTAGTTCACGTAAGATCTAAAAATCAAAATTCACAACTTTTTATTGATTGAGTTTACGTACATTAAGTGTAATTCTCACACGTACGAGAAACACCAAAAATCACTCAAAAGCTCTTATCTATCAAATGCTAATGGAAGACATTGTATAAGTTTATTCGACATTTGATCAATTTGTTTCATATTTAAACATAAGGTGAGAGAGACAATGGTGAAAGGGAAGATTATTTTGACTAAAAAACCATATTCATCCCTTCAAATTAATATATTACATCAAAAAATATACAATTTATAATCGCTAAACCAAAAATGATGAATCAGCAAACAAACTAACATTTAGGTTAATAGTATAAAACGAAAAAATACCTACAAATGTATGAACTTAAAGTGTTTAGAATACCCATGCCTCCAGATTTATAACATTGACGATGGCAAAGTCATTGATCAAATTTATAATTGAATGAAGCTAATTTGTTAAACAAACAAACACCGCAACAAGACAAAAAATAAACGCCGCCTTAGACGACAACCAAAACAATGTTGCACGCAAACGACAAAATAACATACTAACATGAAGGAGAAACTAAAAATATCTGGTAACCATTTTTTTAGTTAAAAGGTAAGGAAAAAAAATGAGTTTAAAGAATGATTTTAGGGTAAAAATAGTTTTAAATCACCGCTCTCCAATGATGAAGAAGAAGAAAGGACTAAGGCGCAATTTGAATAAACAACTCATTTAACGACTTATAGCATAAACACTAATATATACGTTATTTATACAACACAAGGTACAATAAAGTGAAACTGTTTTTATATAAATTATAAATTGTTTTTATAAACTATCTATAATAGCTTTTAAAAATTAACTAAAAACAATTTATAAATATGTTGTAAACTGTTTTTATAAATTGTTTTTTAAATATTTATTTTATTAAATAAATTCAAATAAGTTAAATGCATACACGGTGAAGAGTGGCTCCAATGAGATTAAGAAGAAGGTTAGAAAAGGAAAATTGTTGTTGAAAAATAAATATGAGAAAAGGAGATTTTGAGAGTTAAAATTATAATTTGTATCACAAAGTGGTAAAGGGGGTGTATAGCAGAAATTATAGTTTTGTTTGTTTATCTTTGTTTTCGAAGTTTCATACTCTCCTCACACCTTCAACTCCACCCCACTCTACTTCCGAGCTTAGAGATGCTGAGACCTCTCCTTCTAAAGCGTTCCCTTCGTCTCCACCAACACCACTACCACTCTTCAAGCCCTTCACATTTCCACCCTCTTCGAACCCTCACAACCCCTCCAAACCCCTTCCTCCGTCGATTCTCCACTTCACCGGAACCCTCTACGGATGCCGAAACCCGTAAGTACTTGGGCTACGCCGCCCTCCTTATCTTCTGCGGCGCCGCCACATACTACTCCTTTCCATTTCCGGAAAACACCAAGCACAAGAAGGCTCAGATCTTCCGGTACGCTCCATTACCGGAGGATCTCCACACCATTTCCAATTGGAGTGGGACCCACGAAGTTCAGACCCGTAATTTTCACCAGCCAGAGAGCCTCGAGCAGCTCGAGCGGATTGTCGGTGAGGCTAACCAGAGGAAGACACGAATTAGGCCTGTAGGTTCGGGCCTTTCGCCTAACGGGATTGGGCTTTCGAGAATTGGGATGGTGAACTTGGGCCTGATGGATTCGATATTGGAAGTTGATAAACAGAAGAAGATTGTGAGAGTGCAGGCTGGGATTAGGGTGCAGCAGCTTGTGGATGGGATTAAGGAACATGGACTAACGCTTCAGAATTTTGCTTCCATTAGGGAACAGCAAATTGGTGGCATCATTCAGGTTTTTTAATTTAATTTTAGTCACTTCTGAGTTAAATGGGTTGTATCATGTTTGCTATTATCACATGCGTCATGCGTTGCTATCCTGTTGGCCTCGAACTTTGGACACATTTTTAATCTAAAGTGTCGGTGCTACATAACTTGTACTAGTTATAGAATCTGCTACATAACTTGTATTAGTTATAGAATCTGCACGGGGAGAAATTTGTTTGAAGAATATATATGAATGTTGTGTATCAACAGTTAAATACCGCAACGATAAAGCTAAACATAACATCGATCATCAAGAGAAATGGTCGAAGAAAGAACATTCAGTCTCATTCTTATTTTCGAAGTTTGACACATCATTGATCATGATAAATAGTGTACTCTTCTCAGTCACAACTTCTGAGTTGTATGTATCATGTATGTACTATTTCATAGTTGAACTTAAGAGTCATTTTTCACACTTCACACATAGTTTACAATATTCTGTGT
Organism: Cicer arietinum; assembly: GCF_000331145.2. NCBI lineage: Eukaryota > Viridiplantae > Streptophyta > Magnoliopsida > Fabales > Fabaceae > Cicer > Cicer arietinum. The sequence continues at coordinate 35,951,621 of NC_021163.2, read as the reverse complement.
GTTAAAATATGAAGCATGTTATGAACTTATTTTTTTGAGTCAAATTAGGCACTAAAAGATATCATATCACATTTTCATATTAGTGCGTCAAGAATTGAGATTACACTAAAAGTTCTTGAATGACATTTTATCTGTCAAATTGGTTTATAAATGTGTATTCAATTGATCAAATTATTGGCAAAATACATTTGAGAACTTCCTGAAGTTTTGATGAATCATGTACTAGTATGACATATGCAGTATCCTGGACTAGTTTTTGAAGCATTTTTTTAAGTATGGAATATAGCTGGGGAGTACGCAAATGTTATTTGAAAAGGAAATCAGAAATTTCTGCTTGTTTGCTTTTTTTTTTTTAAAATTTAATGTGCATGATGTGTTTTAGTGAATAGAATTTTGTTCTTCGCTACATTTGTTCATATCAACCGTGCTTCTTTGCATTCATATCAACTGTGCTTTGCATTCATATGCTTAAGGTTGGTGCACATGGCACTGGTGCAAACTTGCCTCCTATTGATGAACAAGTCATTGCCATGAAACTGGTCACCCCTGCCAAGGGGACAATAGAAATTTCAAAAGAGAAAGATCCGGAGCTGTTTTATCTCGCTCGTTGTGGTCTTGGGGGACTTGGAGTTGTGGCCGAAGTCACCCTACAGTGTGTTGATCGACAGGAGCTTGTGGAGCACACTGTTGTCTCAACCTTTGATGAGATAAAGAAGAACCACAAGTAATTGCTGAACTTTTTTTGATTATATCAAACAACTACCATCTTGCTACCACATAAATTTTCTGTTGTGTTTTGGAATACGAAACTAAGATCAAGAACTTGTTAAGGGCCTGTTTGATTAAACTTTGAGAATAGTGTTTTTTAGATTGTATAAAAAGATGATTTATTTTAAGAGATTATGTAAAACAGAAGCTATTTTTCGTGCGTTTACTCCTGAAGCTATTCATTACAATTAAAAATCTAATATCATTTTATAACATTTGGATTGTCTCTCAAAAGGTGAAACATGCTCTAACAACTTTGAAAATGATGAAAAAACTGAAACAAAAAGGTTCCAAGTTTACTCCCAGCTGATATATTAGTATTTATAAGAACAAGAACAAGGGAAAACTCCTAAGTTGATCTTGATTAAGATGTAATCACATTACATTATTCCTCAATAGATTTTTGTTACCAAATTAGTCACTTAAAAATTTCTCACCAAACTATTTGCTCTTTTTGAGAAACTAATTTGTGACTAGAATCTCATGAGTGACGCTAATACTTACAGAGCTGGTTTAATGATGATGACGATGATGATAATAATAATAATTATTATTATTATTATTATGAATTCAGAGCAACTGTTAAATTAATTATTCATAGGAATATGCAACACCGTATTGTTTTTCTGTTTATAAATATATTGAATTGCTCATCTAAAGTTTATGGAACATCAAATTGCTCCAAAGTTGTCTGAGAACGATAACATTGATAACCATAATTATCATGAATGGTGCTCGAACATGACATGGTATTTATCTTGAGGGAGCCAAAATGATTTTGCTTTGATATAGTATACTTGTGTGATTGTATTTAGCTCACTTATTTATATCTGCTGCATGAATGTGCTTGTATATTCTATTTTTGTTGCCCATTGGTCTTATTGATTGAGGATCTGCCTCCAAACCAAATATTTAGATTACCCATCTTTTTATCTTATGTAGGAAATTGCTAGCTGAGAATAAGCATGTCAAGTACCTTCATATCCCTTATACTGACTCAGCCGTGGTTGTGAGATGCAATCCTGTTTCAAAGTGGAAAGGTCCCCCCAAATTCAAGCCAAAATATACTAAAGATGAAGCCATACAGCATGTCCGCGAACTTTATAGGGAGTCCCTCCAGAAATATAGGTACAGTTTCACCTAGTTATCGATTGTATGATTTATTAATCTATTTTAACTTGGAAGAATTAATATAGATATTAGAGAAGATTATTTTTATGAGTGCTTTTTACCAATTAAGGTCTAGTACTAGTGGATGCTGTTGTTTTCTCTACTATGGTGTGCAATTCGTCATGGATTTTTGTTTGTCATATTTTCCTTGAATTTCTGTTTTTTTTGGGTCTTTTTTATATTGATAGGACACGGAGTATTGGGCCTTAGACCAATAGATAGATTGTTTGGAGAATAACAGTTAGTGGCTATATTCTCTTATTCTATGGGATTTTGTTATAGATTTCTGTTATAAGGAGGGAAGTGTAGTTATGAAATCATTCAGAAATATTGTTAGAGTTGGTTAGGAGTATTTTCTCTCTGGTTAGGAGCTTAGCTCTGGATTAGGAGTTCTTGAATTCTGGTTTATCTTCTGCATTTTACTGTTTTCCACCACTGTAAGAGCTTCAAGCTCAACATTTTCAGTTTTTTGCCTTAAAATTGTGAGCTTTATCAATGGTCCGACCTGCCAGATTATTGAGAGGAGCTAGCGAACTCATGACACCGGAAATGTCCGAACATTTGGATGCGTCGGAAGTGCGAGTTGCGATTGTGGAAAATTCTTTTTGACGAACATTTGAGGAGCTTCATCAATTGATGCTCCCCGAGTTTGCGAAACTGCCAGATTGTCTTTCTTCAAGAGGTGCTCATTCTTTCGCTTGCATTGAAGATTCAGTTTCTGAATCTAAATAAGGTGGTGAAGATGCTGAAGGAAGAGCCAAAACAGATCCAAGAAAAGGAGATGAGGAAAACAGAAATCAGAGAGGAGAGAGTGGAGAAGAGCTTTTCAGTTGTGGTCGATCCACCACCACAATCGTCGCCGGACACCGCTCTGTTCATGGTGGCCATGAAAAAGGCAGAAGAGTTGATAGGGTTCAGTGAGTGCGTTGCATTCGAGACGTCAAAGGAGGTAAAGAAGAATCATTCGCAGGAGTCAGTTGCGACAGTGGAGAGATATATCATACACATATATGATATCCTGCAATGGTCCTTCCACGGCGAGCACCGCCGCCCAAACCGCTAGATCTGGCCATTTCCTTGGATGAGGAGGGATACGAGAAGCTGTGCGTTGAAAAGAGAGGGAAGGTGCAAACATCTCTGGGTGAACCTCCATCAACTGCGAAGTCACCAGACTCCGGTCAACCAGCGCCGGTGCTGCCCCAGCCGCCTGGCGCTGAATCACTGTCATTGTGTTTGCTGTTTGCCACCGTGCTTGCTGTTGGAGAAAAACTGAAGGAGGAAGAGAAAGACGGAAAGACAGAATTGGAAGTCTGCAAAAGTGATCTCATCGTTGACCTAATGGGTCAAGCCCAACTTGAACATCTTATTTGGTCCCAACAAGTCCTGCAAGAGGAGTGGTTACGAAGCTGTCTATTAAACATAATCCTACAAGTTTACAGTCACGTTAATGGGTTGGGGAAGGCTTTTAAAACATGGGCTGAAATAGATGCACTAGAGTTAGCCCAAAAACAAAGGGGGAACAAATTGTTATTATTCAGCCAAGGGAGAACAGTGCCTTATGAAATGGAACAAGGAGAATTTCATTTTCCTATGAATGGTAATGTTTACCCACCATCGATGGCTTGCTCAATTTTGTATTTGATAGAGGCAAGTTTTGGTGCAGAAAAAAGATTTGGCAGCAAGGGTGCATATTTCAGCCTTGAGGACAAGGCTATTTTTCAAGGGGTCGGTAGGGATAGGACACTGAGAATTGGGCTTTAGCCCAATAGATAGATTGTTTAGAGAATAAGAGTTAGTTGCTAAATTCCCTTATTTTATGGGATTCTGTTATAGATTTCTGTTATAAGAGGGAGGGAAGGGTAGTTATGAAATCATTCAAAAATATCGTTAGAGTTGGTTAGGAGAGTTTTGTCTCTGGTTAGGAGCTTAGCTCTGGATTAGGAGTTCTTGAACTCTGTTTATCTTCTGCATTTTACTGTTTTCCACCATTGTAAGAGTTTCAAGCTCAACGTTTTCAGTTCAATAACATTCAGTTTCTTGCCTTAAAATTGTGAGTTCTATCATATAATATGATTTTTAATTTGCACTCAGAAGCAGGACTAAACAGACTAAATCAATTAATCAAAGGTCTATTGCTTTCGTAATTCACCCTTTTGTAGGTGGTGAAAATCTTACTGGTTTCATGTAAATTTGAAGGTGTGGAGTGGTAAATGTTAATGCATTTTTTATTGATTAGAGAGTTGGTTCAAACATTAGTTGATACTCTGAATATGATTTAATCTCATGTTTCTATTCTTTTTCTGTTACAACGGGTTTAATTGGCATCTCTATTAGCAGCTTACTGCCATTGATTTTGGCAGAACTGGACTAGAAAAGAATAAAATAGGCGGAGTGGGGAAAGAATGTGATGTATATGTTCAGAACATTTTTCTCTAATCAAGTGATCGAGGGGTAGATGATGATGATAAATGAGAAACACCCCTCCTCAAGGAAATGGAGACACTGTTATTACCCTCTCCAGATCTATCTTTGGAATATCATACCTTTCCTGATCTTGTTTCCCGCCCCTTTCTCTTAATATAACAGAAGTTCTAACCGTACGCATTTCAATCAGTTAGGTGGGATGTAATCCCCTGCTGTCTGTGTATTTTTCCTAGTGTGGACTTTCTGGTTAATGACCTTGTATCGATACTCTACCCCAATGCTTTCACCTTGTCCTCATGATGAACTTTGGACAATTTCTGTTGGATTGCTCTAAAGAGATACCAAGAATTCTCACCTCGGCAGGTCTTTCCAGTCTACAAGCAATTCAGCTTCCCCCTTGAGATTGTATGCAAAATCCAACAAATCCAAAGTCTATCTGTATTTTCCATTTGTCTATATGTGGTTTGGGCAACTGTTGAAGACTGTTGTTGTAGGTTGGTACAACCTTCTTCATTCGACTGACATGAAAAAAGGAAGAACGAACTCTATGTGTGACAGGTAGTTTGCAGCTGATAAACAAACTCTCCAATGCTTCACATGACTTGATTGGGTTCATAGGATCTTGATACGAGTTTCTGATTGCTTCTAATTGTCAAGGATCGAAGCCGGCTTGGCCTGCTGACACATCCAATCTCCCACCTGCAAAATCTGTTTTCTTTTTTTTTCTTTTTCTTATTGACCTACAGCTTCATTCTCTTCTGAGTTTGGTTTAAATTATGCTTCAACTCATCTTAAATTAGGTCCCTTTCAGCTTAGAGTAGTTTCACTGCTTCCTCGTTGGTGGGAAATGTATTTCCTTTGGAAAGTCTTCCATAAAGGCTTTAAGGGCTGTAATCATGGCCACAGCTTGGGTTTATACCCTGTGAAAACACCTTACTCTGGATATTCTGTTTACCAGGAATGGAATGTAAAGTAGGAAAATGTGATGCATGATAACATACACTTCACTTTGATCCAGCAACCCTGAGGCAGTAGTTGATGCACGGGAAAACCACCCTTCATGTTATTCAAGAGACCCTAAACCTCTCCCAATATACCTAGTGAACTTTGCACCTCCCTCCTAATCAAGTTTCTCATCCTTTTCCCCGGTTTATGATAAAAAGTCCTAGCTACTAACTATGGTTATTAATTACAATCATTTAGGTCATAGGTGGGGTGTTTTAACCTGTCTGTTTGTCTTTTTTTACTAGTGTAAACCACTCGTCAGATTCGCCAAAATTTCCTTTGTACTGTGATATGGGACACAAGGTCCAGTTTCACCTACACTTTGTTTCAGTTTGTTGCGAAGCGTGTGTTTGGGTGCAACTTTGAGCCATTGTTCTCCAAATAAACAGGGAAACAAGGAAGGGAGAGCATCTGCTGCTGATCTCAAATTAAAAGGAGGTGAGGTGACCTTGTTGCCCTAGATATAAAGAGAACAAAGGTGAGGATAAAGAAAGGGAAGAAGGGAGATCCGTTGTTATGCTATACAAATAAAGAGGAATTTTTTTGAAGGTAAATTATTGAAATTAGGTGCCTTTAGGTCTATCAACTTACTGGTATGTGGACAAAAACTGACAATGAATGAGAGCATATTAAAAAGTAAAATGGAAATTTAGTTCATTGGTATTATTATCATTTAACGGCAATATCAGACTTTCTTTTTCTTTATATCTTTAGTTAACTGTGTTATTATTTTACTGTTTCCATGCTGTGAACTTCTCTTTTCAAGTCACATGGTTTTTTTTTTTTTTTTGTGTTTACAGAGTGGAAGGATCTAGGAATAAATCATCAGATGATGAACAAAATATCGATGAGCTTTCTTTTACAGAATTAAGAGATAAGCTAATTGCCCTAGACCCTCTCAATAAAAATCACATCGTCAAGGTCAATCAAGCTGAGGCCGAGTTCTGGAAAAAGTCAGAAGGATATAGGGTTGGATGGAGTGACGAAATATTGGGATTTGATTGTGGAGGCCAGCAGTGGGTATCAGAGACATGTTTCCCTGCTGGTAAACTGGCAAACCCAAGCATGAAAGATCTTGAATATATTGAAGATCTGAAGAAACTTATAGAGAAAGAAGAGATACCTGCTCCTGCTCCAATTGAGCAGCGATGGACAGCTAGCACCAGGAGTCCCTTGAGTCCTGCTTCAAGCCCGTCGGCCGATGATATATTTTCTTGGGTAATATACTCATAACCCGGATCGGCAGTATAGATATAATTCTAAATTCTGATGTATCTGAGGATGAATGGACTGATATGATGCCACTGTCCATAGTAATTGTGCTTAGCTTTATGTATGCTGTCTTGATGTTTGTACTGTTTTAGGTAACAAAATTTAAAAAGACGAGACTTTAGTTATATCTCTAATATGTTTGTTAAAAAAAAGTCTTATTTCCTTGACGCGGTGATCTTTGATCTAAAGCAAGTCAATGTTTAGATGATCTTCATTTTTTGTGTAGAGAATCTTTTGGGTGTGCATGTGGCATTTAAAAATTTCAGTAGCTTTTGGAAAAAGATAAAATGATTTTTTGTTGAAAGCTAAAACTCCAGCTACTCCATACATGCATTTTTGTAGTGGACAAATATAGTTTATTTTCTTGAAAAAATTAAACATGCAAAAAATCCAGTACTTTTTATTTTTACACAACTTTTCATAGTGTTGTCTTTCATTTCTGATAGTTTCATATTTGAGAATGAATTGAAATATCAATCATTGGCTTCTGCCATGACTTTTAACATTATAATGCTGTTTGAAATATTTTTGTGGACAATCATACCTCTTATTTTGTCTCAGGTTGGTATAATCATGTACCTGCCTACCATGGATGCTCGCCAGAGAAAAGATATAACGGATGAATTCTTCCATTACAGGCATCTGACTCAGGCAAAATTATGGGATAATTACTCTGCTTATGAACACTGGGCAAAGATTGAGGTTATGATCAAAGCTTCTAAATCTGTTGATGTTTCCCGAATTTCTTCATATATAATTACCAATTTGATTTGTTATACATAGTATCTTGCATCTATGTTCTTACTAGATAAAGTTTTCTCTCTCACATCCACACACAAACGAGTTAACATGGTCATGTCCATATAGAGTTTGTGTTGTAACTAAACTCTAAATTGAGTTGAACATCTTATACTTGAATGCTAAAAAGACCAAACTCAGGTGTTAAAGGTCCATCTTGCTGATATAATCAAATATTTCAATAGGAAAAATGAAAATAAAGTATTTCAAGTATAGCTAATCTTTGTGCTTATTATTTGTCTCTAGGTTCCGAAGAACAAGGAGGAGCTTGTAGCACTCCAAGCAAGGCTGAGAAAGCGGTTTCCAGTGGATGCATACAACAAGGCCAGAAAGGAATTGGATCCCAATAGGATCCTTTCCAATAACATGGTTGAAAAGCTCTTCCCCCAATCAGAAACCATATGAAATTATGGGTTGGTTATTTCCTCTTTAGTATATCTTCAAATTTAAGTTCTTGACTGCAGCCACACATTTGGAACTTCAGGATGCAAAATATTAGTTACACTTACACAATCAGGACTATTATTATTATTATACATCAGTACATTCTTTCATTTTATTGCCTGTGCGGAGAGATGCCTTGAACTCAAAAGACAGTTTAAGAGTTGTGATGTAATGTATTAAGAGCTGGATTAAATTTTTACTTTGTTGTTACTCATCCCATTGGAAAGAGGAAGAATAAAGAGGAAAATCTGGAAAATGAAAGTCTGTTGGCAATAGACTTTATGAATTGCTTATGTTTAGGATTAGGAATGAACTGTGTCCATATTGTTTAGTACATTTGCATCAAATTTGATAGGGAACATTTCACTACCCTCTTGTTTTTCATGCTGTGCTTATTTACATTGGAGGTTTTAGGTAGGATCTTACTACTGTGTTATGACCACACGATTTGTTCTCCTTCTTAAAGTAAGATCTCGATGTTCCATGTTGACTACATTATCCCTAAGAGTTGAATTGGGAAACAGATAAAGTTTAATGTGAATCCAAATTGCATTATGATGATCCTAGTCACTCGTGAATGACTTATAGTAGCAAGTGGAAGCTTCTTTGTCAAATTGTTGTAACTTGTAAGTTAATCTGTTTTCCACCTTGGAGTGTTTCGATATGTATTCATTCATATATCAATAGAAAAATAAATGAATTTGTGATCAATTCAAGTTCTATATAGACAATGTATGCAACTATTATTAATTAACTGCTAGATGCTTACGATCAACAATTTAATAATAGATGTTGGTTCAAATATGGCAGGTGACATTTCAAATATGTTGGAATCTCTATTTTCATTTATTTTTTTGATTGAGAAATATGTTGGCATTTCTACATTAACAATCATTTGTAGTATTTTAGACCCTTAGTTTTAAATTCTAATTTATGTAACTTTAGTATATTTTTGTGTTGAATTGTTGTGACGTTTAACTCAATTTTACTTTATTTTTGAAATTAAGTACCAAAAATATATTTTGTTAGAGTTTGTAATATGTTTAATATATGCGTATATTTATATATATATATTTTGAGACCCGTTTTAAAATTATTTGTCGAAGAATAATTTATTTACATTACGAAAAATTTAATACTAGACAGTTTTGTTAAAAATATCACTTGTTGTTGAAAATTTTATTTGTCAATTGAGTTACGACGAGAGTAGATATTTTTATAAAATTAGTTTGAGATGTGAGTGAGGTGATGTGTGTAAGAGTTTTTAGATATTTGTTGGTTTGGTTTAATTATAATATATATATTGTTTGATAAGTTAGTAATATATATATGTGAGAAGGCGAGGCATTGAAAACAGAAAACAGAAACATTTCATGCGCTCGCGAGAACTTCTTCTTCTTTCTTCCTCTGTGTCATGAAACCAAAGTGTTGGTAGTATTCAAAACCACACAAACTCTCATTTATCTACTAGATCTAAGCTCCCTTTCGAGAAGTGACAGAAGAGAAGGTTGCTCCTTGCCACGCTGACGTGCTAGTGAGCTAGTTTTCGAAGCGACGATGCGAGCGAAAAATTTACCGTAATTAATCGCGGTGTCGTAAGCAGTTGTTAAAGCTACAACGGAGGTAAATACTCATTCCAAACTTTTAGATTGTATATAGGACTTTATATGTGTATTTGTAGAGGTGAAAATTTGTGAGATTTGTGTATGAGATTGTGGAAAATGAATTTAATGTGGTTTATGTGTAAAAATGTCGAGTTTTAAAATTGAGTGATTTATGTTTGAATTGATTGATTTTGGTGTGAATTGGCGGTAATTAAATTTGATGTGTTTGAGTTACGTAATGAGTTATTTTCAAATAAATGAGTTTGAACTGAAGTTGAAATTTTACAAAAAAATTTAGAGTTGTTAAAGTTGTGAAAAAGTTCAAATTTTAACAAAGTTAAAGAGTTTGAGCAAAAAGATAGATTGAAATTAAAAATGGTTAGAGTTTAAAGTGTTACTCTTTTAATTACTCTTGAACCGAGTTTAAAAAGAAAATATTTTAGAGTATTTTATTAACTTAAAAATTTCGGTGCTTTAATAGTCATTAGTGTGTATGTGAGATTTGGACAATATCTATTTTATTTAGTTTTAACTAAATAATGTAGATTATTTGGTTTTAAAAGTTCGACGTGTGAGAAAAATTTAATTTTGGAAATTTTGTTATGGTTGGATTAATGTTATTGTGAATAAATTGTTATAAATATTTATGTTTATGTAGTTAGCTCCTTGAGTCTCGAAAAGGAATCGAGACTGTTGACCCCGAGTTAGCGGTGAGGAGAACTATGATATATTAATGTTGTTGTGGTGATTAAGTTTTGATGTGATTGCGTATTCATAACTGATAATATGTGCGATATTAATTTTATTGAGGACAATTTGTTTTCAGTATACTCTGTGATAAGTTTGAAAGATCGTTAGTGCTAAATGAGTATTAAAAATGAGGAATCTTTTAATAGCTGCATTTACTTCATGATTGTGGTGAAAAGAGTCAGAGTATGTTCATGCATTTCATAGTACATGGTGACTGCGATGGGGCCATGGTGATAGTGGTGACTGTGATGGGCCACAAGATGATGTCATGTGATCTGTTGGTTCATCTTATACTTACGGGGATTATCGCGTCGTGCTGATCTGTGAGAGATTACACCTTCGTAATTAGTGTTGGTATGTGAGAGGCTGCACTCTAGAATGTGATGATCTGTGAGCAATTGCACTATAAAAAATCGCGTTGATCTGTGAGCGATTGCACGCTAGTAAATCGTGCTGATCTGTGAGAGATTGCACCTTGATAATCATGTTTGTTATACTATGATGATTGTATATACATATTCAGTTCTTGTTGTGATTTGCCGTAATTGCTTTGAGGTGTGAATTTGGGTTCATTAAGTTTCGATGTACTTATGTGTTCATAATTCATGTTATGAATATTCGACGTGTGATTGAGGTGTCAATTTGTGGAGATTAATTCGGTGTTAATTATGTGTTCATAATTGATAATATTAATGTTTGAAGTGTTGATTGATTTAGAGCCATTTTAGAACTGAAAATCTTCATTTTCTCAGTTGTATTAGGCTACGACAGTACATTTTGTGAAAACTTCATTTTGCAACATTGTTTATGCATTTTTGGACATATGAAAACCCTTTCGAGGAGTATGCTAAGACGAAAGGTTCTTTTGAACATTTGAAAATATAAGAATTTTGCTAAGTGTTATTTGTTAATTTCGCTTGGTGACCCTTTACAATTATTGTGGAAATATGGGCTTTGCCCTCAGATGAGGACCAGGATCATCCTACTAGTTAATTCCCTGGAGATCGGAAGGTAGTTAGACATACCTGACCGAAGCTGTGTCAGGAGGATCTTGCAGGGCGCGTGGAGATCACCTGGGTTGTATAATTTTTTGTAGCATGATCATATTAGATGGTTGTATATGGGTTAGATGTCTTTCTTTTGTGGTTGTAATTATGTCATTTTGGAAGACTGTACCTATACCTTATATTGTCAGCTTGACTTTTGTCTTGATGGGTCCATGTATCACTTTTTTTGATGTGACACGGGGGAGTTAAAATTCTTGGGGCAGTGTTTTTGTACAATTGTCTGCCGAGAATACCCATGGGTATGAGCTATGTTTGATATGTCTCAGCCTCGCTGTATTTTGCTGCTTAAATACTTGTATTTTTGTTTCAAAAAACTATTTCCGCTGTTTGTAAATATTGTTGACTTTTGTCGTTGTATTATGACTTAAATATTTTGTCCAAAAGTATTTATTTCTTTGTTTATGAATTTGAATTTGTTTTTTTTTTTATTTAAAAAAGGGGTGTTACAGTTTTTGGTATTAGAGCTTTTGGTTATAGATTGTAGGTTGGGAGTCGTTATCTGATCATGCGTTGGGGTAATTTTTCTAAGTTGTCAAATCAGGGGTAGTTATTATGTGTTGATGTAGTCGGAAGTTAGTTTTGGAATTATTCGAAGTGGTGTTAAGACTTCTTGTTGATGTTGGTTTTGAAGGAAACAATGGAACCAAGAAGGAACGACACTGCCAGAGTGAATGTCAATAGGGATGACCAAATGGCGGAACCTATGAATAACATGGCTGCTTCTGTTGCTGCACAGATAGCTGCAAAGACTCTACGGGATCTGGAGAAGAGGAAAAGAGAGATCCGTGCTGCTGAGTATAGGGGATTGGAAGATTTTCGTCGTTACAATCCTCCAAAGTTCAAGGGTGATGAGAGCCCGAAAAAAGCTGATCAATGGATTCAAGAAGTGGAAAAGATCTTCGAAATGATTAATTGCAAGGCAGGGGTGAAGGTCAACTATGCTCCGTATCTGCTACAAGGGATGTTGAATATTGGTGGAGAAGTACAAGGCTTCTGATGGAATTAGCTTATGAGGAGGTGAATTGGGAGTCTTTCAAAAGGAATTTTTTAGACAAATACTTCCCGATGAGTTCCAGGACTAAACTGGGCGATGATTTTCTTAAACTCTACTAGGGAAATATGACAGTGGGTGATTACACTGCTAAGTTTGAGTCACTGTCAAGGCATTTTATGTTTTTCCGTGAAGAGGTTGATGAACAATTTATGTGTCACTGTTTCCAAAACGAACTGAAGTATGAGATTCAAGACTCCGTCCTGCCATTGGGAATTCAACGTTTCCAAGTCTTAGTGGAGAAATGTAGAGAAATTGAGGACATGAAGAACAAAAGGGCCAACAGAGGAGGGAACTTTAGTTCTGGGGGGCCTAGTCGGGTGAACCATCAGAACAACAAAGAAAAACAAGTTATTAAGCTCTATAACCGACCGCAAAACAACAACAGGGGCCAGAATCACCTGGGGAACCAGAACTTTGGAAGATAATTGGGACAAGTGATTCGATGTTTTCGATGTGGAAAAGAGGGACATTATGCTACTGCTTGTACCTCTAACAGTTCCATTTGTTACAATTGCCAGAAGTCAGGGCACATTGCAAGGGATTGCAGGGCTCCGAAGGTGGAACCAATAGTGAATGCAACTAGGGCTACTTGTCCTACTGCTAGAGGACGTGTTTATTGCGTGGGCGCTGAAGCTGGAAATCCATCTAGCAATTTGATTCAACGTGACTGTGAGATTGCAGGTAACACTCTAACTGCACTTTTTGATTCAGGGGCAACCCATTCCATCATTGCTATGGATTGTGTGAATCGTTTGAAGTTATCTGTGTCGTCTATACCTTTAATTTGGTTGTTTCTACACTTGCTAAGACTTTGACAGTAAATTATGCATGTTTACATTGTCAAGTAACTATCTAGAATAGGGATTTCTTGATTAATTTGATTTGTTTACCTCTACAATCACTCGAGGTCATTCTCGGTATGGATTGGATGTCGTATCATTATGTGATCTTGGATTGTGCTCGTATACTAGTTCTTTTCCCCGAACCAAGAGTTGTTAAGTATCTAGCTGCTAACAAACTCGGAGTGTCACTAAGAGAAGGAACTCATGAGTTTTTGTCTTTGGCCAACGTGGAGGAAAAGATAAATGTGAACATAGAAGACGTGATGCTTGTCAAGGAGTACCCAAACGTATTTCCAACAGAAATTCCAGGATTACCACCGGTAAGAGAAGTGGAATTTTTCATTGATTTGCACCCAGGAATCAGATCAATTTCAATTGCGCCGTATCGAATGTCACCATTGGAATTAAATGAGCTTAAAGGTCAAATTGAAGATTTGTTGGAGAAGAAATTTGTTAGGCCAAGTGTATCACCATGGGGGACTCTGGTGTTGCTAGTTAAGAAGAAGGACGGAAGCTCGCGCTTATGTGTGGATTATAGACAGCTTAATAAGGTAATTAAGAATCATTATCCTTTACCACATATCGATGATTTGATGGATCAATTGAGAGGAGCCACAATATTTTCGAAGATTGACTTGAAGTCGGATTACCATCAAATCCGAGTAAGAGAAGGAGATATTCATAAAACTGCTTTTAGAACTTGTTATGGACATTATGAATATCTTGTTATGCCATTTGGAGTTACCAATGCACCAACAATTTTTATGGATTACATGAACATAATCTTTAGTCCGTTCTAGATAAATTTGTTGTGGTGTTCATTGATGATATTTTGATTTATTCATAGACCGAGGAAGAACATGGAGAACATTTGCGCCAAGTTCTTGCTTGGAAACAGCCTCAGATTGTCACTGATATACGAACTTTTGTAGGACTGGTAGGATACCACAAGAGGTTTGTTGAAGGTTTTGCGAAGATTGTAGCTCCGTTGACACAACTTACTAGAAAAGATCAACCGTTTGCATGGACGGAGAAGTGTGAGAAAATTTTTCACTTACTAAAGAAAAAGTTGACAACCTCACCAATATTCATATTACCACAACCAAAAGAACCATATGAAGTTTACTGTGATGCATCTCACCAAAGTTTGGGATGTGTTCTGATGCACACAAGAAAGCTATCCCTTACGCCTCAAGACAATTGAAGATTCATGAAAGAAACTATCCTATTCATGATTTAGAGCTTTCTGCTGTAGTTTTTGCATTGAAGATCTGGAGGCACTATTTATATGGATGCACGTTCACAATGTTCAGTGACCACAAAAGTTTGAAATATTTGTTTGATCAGAAGGAATTGAACATGCGTCAGAGGAGATGGATGGATACTCTCAAGGATTTTGATTTCACACTGCAATACCACCCTGGGAAGGCCAATGTAGTGGCTGATGCGTTGAGTAGAAGAAGTGTATCAGTGTCTTCAATAGTGATGGCCAGACAACAAGAGTTGTGGGAAGCTTTTATGGACCTACACTTGAATGTAGAGTTTGCACTGGAAATTTTGAAATTCGAAATGCTTAAGATTTCGAGTGGACTACTTGAAGACATTGCGAACTTTCAAGATGACGCATTAATTCAAGAAAAGAGGAATCTAATAGTGTAAGGGAAGAAAACTGAGTTAAAGATCGAACTAGATAATATTTTGAGATATAATGGTAGGATTTGTGTACCAGAAATCGCATATATGAGGAAAACAATTTTAAAAGAGGCTTATAACAGTAAATTGAGTATTCATCCTGGAGCAACAAAGATATATCAGGATTTGAGGCAGAATTATTGGTGGCCAAGAATGAAAAGACATGTAGCAGAGTATGTATCAACTTGTTTAACTTGTCAAAAAGCGAAAGTGGAACATCAACAACCTGCTGAAATGTTGCAACATTTAGATATACCTGAGTGGAAGTGGGAAACAAATTTAGAGTGTTTTATTAACTAAAAAATTTCAGTGCTTTAATAGTCGGGTGTGTGTATGTGAGATTTGGATAATATTTATTTTATTTAGTTTTAACTAAATAATGTAGATTATTTGGTTTTAAAAGTTTGGTGTGTGAAAAAGATTTAATTTTGAGAATTTTGTTGTGGTTGGATTAATTTTATTGTGAATAAATTGTTATAAATATTTATGTTTATGTAGTTAGCTCCTTGAGTCTCGAAAAGGAATCGAGACCGTTGGCCCCGAGTTAGCGGTAGGGAGAAGTCTGATATATTAATGTTGTTGTGCTGATTAAGTTTTGATGTGATTGTGTATTCATAACTGATAATATGTGCGTTATAAATTTTATTGAGGAAAATCTTTTTTGAATATACTTTGTGATAAGTTTGAAAAATCGTTAGTGTTAAATGAGTATTGAAAATGGGGAATTTTTAATAGTTGCATATACTTAATGATTGTGGTGAAAAGAGTCAGAGTATGTTCATGCATTTCATAGTACATGGTGACCGCGACGGGGCCATTGTGATATTGGTGACCTGATGGGCCACGGAATGATGCCATGTGAGATGTTGGTTCATCTTATCCTTACAGGGATTATCGCGTCGTGCTGATCGGTGAGAGATTGCACCTTGGTAATTAGTGCTGGTCTGTGAGAGGCTGCACTCTAGAATGTGCTAATCTGTGAGCGATTGCACTTTAGAAAATTGTGTTGATCTGTGTACGATTGCACGCTAGTATATCGTGCTGATTTGTGAGAGATTGCACCTTGGTAATTAGTACTGGTCTGTGAGAGGCTATACAATTATGATTTACGCCACTTCAAGGAAGGTTTTGGTTTGGAAATTCTGGAATCATGCGCATTAGCATATACACATTGCATTAGGGTTCTTGGCACACGAGTCATGTTTGTTATACTTTGATGACTGTATATACATATTCGGTTGTTGTTTTGATTTGTAGTAATTGCTTTGAGGTGTGAATTTGGGTTCTGTCGCGTCCGGTTTGTCCGCGAAAAAAAAAGAGTCGCCACCAATTTTATTTTTATTAAAGGAATAATTGGATAAAACCTAAAATAATATTTTTGAATCGAAAATTTGAATTCGGGAGTCGATTACGAGTAGGGAAGTATTATCGCCCTATAACGTCCGTTAAAACGGTTACTCTATAATTAATTATATACAAACTATTTATTTATTTATTTATTTTTACCCCAAAAAGAATAATAAAAAATTAAATTATTTACATTAATGAAAGAAAAAAATATTTGTTTTATTAATTTGGTTTGACAAGCGAAAGACCTTGCTCCTACGTATCCCCAGGTGTAATAGGGAAATCAAAACTCACGTAGTTCTTGGGTAGAAAATATTTATGCGTTGACCGATTTTATTATTATTTTTATTTATATATGTATCAAAAAATAAAAATAAAAATGTAATAATAGTAATAATGATGATGATAATAATAAAAATAATAATAATAATAATAATAATAATAATATTTATTCATTTTGTGTATCGTTTTATTTTAAAAAAAAAAACATTTTTACTATCTCTTTTATTTTTATAAAATGTAAAGGATAAAAATCCGCGAGTAGGAGACGCGTATGTGGCGTGAACCGGCGGCAGTAATAATAATAGAATTTAAGATCTAATGCACAAGAAATAAAACACAATAAAGATGAGAGATCACGAATTTGATAAAGAAATAAACGATTATACAACAATCAAATTGATTGTTATTGGTTGATTCCAAAATTTCTCGTGAAACCAAAAAAAATTA
>NC_021163.2:35933276-35934030 GCF_000331145.2 Cicer arietinum | reverse complement strand
ATCAATTCATTTCTTTTCAATTTCCTTTATTTTTATTTCTTATTATTATTTTTATATTTTCGGAAATAGTCTGAACAAGAATTAGAGGCAATAAAGAACTGAAAACACTTGTGATAGTTAAAAGCTTATATCCCTAATTATTTATTTTTATTTTTATATTTCTTCACATATAATTGTATATTTATTATTATTATTATTTCCTTTTTTAATAAAAAGTAAAAATCGGACAAAATTAGTTGTCAACAGCTGCCCCTCTTTACTTAGAATTTACTTGAGAATCAAAGTAAAAATAAGTAAAGATAACAAATTCTAATTTTGTCCGAAAAATAATTTTTAGAAAAATTCGTTTCGTTTTCCCGACTTCAAGATGCGAGTCATTTTCTCGGCTTCGGGTGCAAATCGTTTTCCCAGCTTCAACATGTAGGTCGTTTTCTCGGCTTCTAGGTGTGAGTCGTTTTCCCGGCTTCAACATGCGGATCGTTTTCTCGGCTTCGGGTGCGAGTCGTTTTTCCAGCTTTAAGATACAAGTCGTTTTCTCGGCTTCCAGTGCGAGTCGTTTTCCCAACTTCATGATGCATATCGTTTTCTCAACTTTAGGTGTTAGTCATTTTCTTTGCTTTAAATTTATGAAATGTTATGAATGGGTGAATGCGAGTCGTTTTCCCGGCTTCAACATGCGAGTCGTTTTCTCGGCTTCGGGTGCGAGTCGTTTTCCCGGCTTCAACATGCGGGTCGTTTTCTCGGCTTTTGGGGG
>NC_021163.2:35932110-35933036 GCF_000331145.2 Cicer arietinum | reverse complement strand
CCGGCTTCAACATGCGGGTTGTTTTCTCGGCTTCGGGTGCGAGTCGTTTTCCCAACTTCAACATGCGGGTCGTTTTCTCGGCTTCGGGTGCGAGTCGTTTTCCCTACTTCAACACGCGAGTCGTTTTCTCGGCTTTAAATTTACAAAATGTCATGAATGAATGAATATATCGGTTTTTATTAATAATTTTATTGGACACGACCATTCAAATCATGAATGAGAAAAAATACTTATACTTTTTTTTTTTAACGTGATCTCTTTTTTTTTTGTCCTCTTCTATTTTTCCTTTTCTTTCGTTCTTTCTATTTTCTTTGAAGGAGAAGAATTAATATTGTGATGTGAAGTTGGATCTCATGTTGTTGTCTGCCTTGTACTGTAAACAACCTATACTATATCCGATTTTATTGTAATTCATTATATCGAGGTATGGTATATGTTTACTTCCTAATACTTCTCATACCATAGTTTGATCCATATTGTCGATTCTATCCTTACGACTATATATTATTTGTTTTTTTTTTTTATTGTTTTTGTTATTTTTCTTCTTCTCTCAGGCCGCTCTTTCGGGTTTTCAACCCAACAAATATTTTTTGTGTACCCTAATTTTTGCCAAGGTCGCCCTTTCAGGTTTTCAACCTAGCGAGTATTCATTACTTAAGTGTGATATTTTTTTACGGCGTCTGAGTTTAAAGGGAGGATTAAATCTTTTATATCCATATTTTTGAGGATAAAAGCCCTACCTAAGAAAGCTTTCTTCACGACTTATGGGCCCTCATAGTTAGGGGGTCCATTTCTCATGAAAATCCTTTTGAATGGGTAAGATTTTTTTAGCACCAGGTCTCCTTCCCGAAATTCTCGAGGACATATTTTTTTATTATACGTTTTTTTTTCAGTCTTTTCTGATATAATTGCCCATGGCATAAGGC
>NC_021163.2:35925418-35930573 GCF_000331145.2 Cicer arietinum | reverse complement strand
CCTAGACTAATCTCTTTTATTGGTTCCTTATGGGGCATGATTCCCTTAGCTTCTTGTTTTACCGATTTTAACAATTCTAGGGGAAATTAAAAATCTTCTTCATTATCTTTTATTGCCAGATTAGTAAGATGATCAAAGTTATGTGGCTGGTTTTTGTACAATCATCTATTAATGGATTATTCTCAAATATAGGAATTGCATTGAATACTATAGGCAACTTGATTGTCTCCCCATTCTTGATTTCTGCTTTTGCATTATATGGATGAACCCAATTAGCGTCACCGATCGAAAGATCATCTCTAACTATTGCAATATGAGTTTTGTTTGTCTTTGATGCATTTTGGAAACTATGTTGAATGTCACAGATGGAAATCATTTCGGATCTAGGGTATCAATTTTAAATCCGAGCTAATTTTTTTTTTGGCCAATCTTTGCTTGTCAACTTTGGTTGGTTCGTAATCTAAACCCCTTTTTTCTCTATTCTTATGAAGTTTCATCAGTCCTTTGAGAAGTTCTTCATTCTTCCTCAAACGGTATCATGGATGATGCCCTCTACTTAACATGAATTTAACCACCATAATAGTTGTGTTTGATAAATGTGGTTCTATTTTGTAGTTTCGATTAAAGTGGTGCCCACGATTTCTAGTGTTTGGAAGGAGGTCTCCAGAGCTTACTCTATTATCTCAACATACAGTGTGGTGGAAAACATACTCACCAACGAGTCTTCCTCTTCTGGCACGATTATCAGCTGGTCATATACCATATGCTTTACCTTTTGATGTAGGGTGGATGGCACCACATTGGTAGAATGGATCCATGGTCTCCTCAATAAGCAGTTATAGGCGGGTCTGATATCCATCAAATGAAACGTGATTTCAAAAGTGACCGGACCTATTTGCATTGGGAATTCAATTTATGCCATCATTTCTCTACGACTCCCATTGAAAGCTTTAACGAGGACTCCTTATATCATATGATCGAGGCACATTACTGATACGTGCAACGCTTTGTTATGGTCTCTCTTCGACAGACAGTTCGTCATCTATGAAGGTTAGATGATTGTTAGTAGTAATGTTATTTACGATGCCTCCAAATTTGCCAAAAGTGATATCTTGAGTGACGTGAGCTTTATTTAGTATTTTAAGTAATAACTTCCTATGGGACTCAGAATTCATCATCAAATATATTAATCAAATTTTTTGGGGGGCAACTTAGTTCTTAAATTAGAGGCTGAAGGCCAATCATCCCAGCTCTTAAATCAGAGGATGAGGGCCAATCATCCCTGCTCTTAAACCAGAGGATGCGGGTCAATGTCCCGTCTCTTAAATAATAGGGTGTGGGTTAATGTCTCAAATTTAAATTTAACCACTAAATATGAAATGTCATTAATGCATTTAATGAATGGACATTTTCCTTCATTTTCATCTTTTTTTATTTTTTATTTTATTTTTTTGCAATCAACTTTTTTTTTCAATTTTTTTTATTTCTTTCACCTCTTCACGAACATGATCCTAGACTCATGGAATAAAAATGTGCATCACTTCAAATAAATGGTGGTGATTGTCCTTTTGATCTTTGAAGAGATTTTTTCCTTACATCATCGACATAACCTTTAGTTGCCACTGCCTTACATGTAAAGACATCATACTAGTTTTGACCTCTTTACATTCACATAATTTGTGCCCCAACATATGATTATCATAAAAATGCATTTTGACAAAAAAGATTTATAACACAAGAAAGTAGTGAATGAAGGTTCAGACAATGATATTTAATGAGAAAATATATGGTACAAAAAAATGATTCATAGAAAGAAAAGAAGATAAGGTGATCTAATGTGGGTAAATGACCCAATTTGTTAGTAATTTTTCATAAAAGAAGTGTGCTAATAAATCATTCCACAATTTCAATAGCGTTATTGACCCACTTTGGAGGATATGATTTGCCTCAATTTATCTTCACAACCTTTCAGAATATATTGACTCGACTTCGATCCGTGTAAGCCATATTATTTGCACATTTTCCTTTATAACTTCTTCATTCTATTTATTTATTTTTTGCCCGAATTTTTAACTAGGTAGCCCTTCTGGGTTTTTGACCTAAAAGGTCTTCCTTCATTTTCACCTAGGTTGCCCCTTCTTTTTTTTTTTTGACCTAGCAAGTCTTTATTCGACTTTATATCCTCACTTTTCCCAGGTTGTCCTTTTGGATTTTCTGCCTCGTTGGTATTTACTTATTTGTGTACCCTAATTTTTGCCTAGGTCGCCCTTTCAAGTTTTCAACCTAGCGGGTATTTATTATTATTTTTTGTACCCTAATTTTTGCTTAGGTCTCCCTTTCAGATTTTCAACCTAGCGGGTATTTATTATTTTTTTTTATACCCTAATTTTTGCCTAGGTCCTCCTTTTGGATTTTCAACCTAGCGGGTCTTCATTTAGATGTAATACTTTTTGAAGCATCAATGTGTGAAAGTAGTGATAAGTCTTCTTGATCCATATTGGTGTAGATCATAACAAAACTTGAATGTATTGGTATTGGGGCTCATATATTTGAGAGTCCACTTATGTGCTAGTCCTGCTAATTCTTTCTTTTGAAGCTTTGAAGTTCATATGTTCTTCTTTTAAGATATTTTGAAATAATTGTCCTTGATATGAGGCAGTCAACATTTTTCTTGACTTGAATTATGTTGGTCAACACAGATCATTACTCTTGATAAAAGGATTTTTTGTTTGAATAAGTCACACTACCTTTATTCTATATAATAAGAATAAAAGGGTGCCCCAATTATAGTCTAATTCTCAGGGAGGGTGTCCCACTGTTACGAGATAATATTTGGTACGAGAATTTTCTATCTAGCTTTCTTCTACATTTGATAGTAAGCAGGATGATCGTGACTTTCATTCTTGTGAGTGACTATTCTTCATCATGACTTACTTTTAACATTGAAAATAAAACAGCTAGAACGTCAGCTAGTTGATTATATTGTTGAGGGGAAGGACATAATGGAAAATGACTTCAACTTTTAGACATTTGTCTAATATGTACATATAAATGAACATCTTCTTATCCCAAATTTTACATTTTTGATTCATCTGGTTGATGATTAGGTCAAATCCCAATATGCTTTCAACATTTCACTTTTGATTTGTAGGCATCTAGAATAGTCATGGTACAAACTTCAAATTCCTCCAAGTGATTGGTATATTCAAAGTACAATTAGATAATGATAAAGATAAAACGACCTTTCTAGGGGATTAACATAACGTTAACTACATGTCCCAACATATTGAGGTCCATCCAAATAAGGGATTTTATTTTTATTGTTCTTATCCCATTTAGTGGAATTAATAGCATGACTGAAATTATGTAATGAAATCTTAGCAAACTTATTTATAACTGAACTACTTAAAAATTTGTATGGTACATGGTTAGTATAAGAGAAAGACATATAATGTTGGGTAATAAATGGTTAAATATATGAGGGGTAGAAAGGAAGAGACAACAAAATGCATTTAGTGATATTCATAATATTAAGGAAACAAAAGTGTGTCAATATAATAAAGTATCGTAAGACTTTATATTTATCAATATTATTGGTGCTGTAGAATTAAAATTCACAAGAGAAACTGATAATATCTTCATTGTCGACTTTTCCCCTTGGATAGACTCGTTAAATATATGCAATATCATCAACGTCTTCAACATAATGTTTAGTCGAGGTTTTTTTCAATTGTCCTTGAAGGTTCACACAAGACTTGATATTTTTCTTTAAATTGGTGAAATTTTTTTCATGACATTAAAGTAGTAAGCGATAATGATAAAAGTTCAACATAGACAACCCAACTTCTAGAAGTTCACCTATGGTGAAAAGTCAAAAAAAGTATGTCCATGACTTAAAAGTAGGGGGGAGGATGAAGATGAATCTCATTAGTATCATGTTCAGATCTTGTAGACAAGTTACTTGAGGTAGACCTAGACGAAAGGTAAAAATTGTTGGACTTATGAAATCAAACGGTAAACATGAGTTCTACGTTTTCATCCATGATTCAGATAATCTTGTTAGACTTATTGATGTTCATCCATGATATAAACATAGGGTCTTTCAGTTGATCCAGATAGCCTTTGTATGTTTCAATTCATCCATGATTTTAGCCAGAGAACATGTTCGGTAGGGGTGTCATGATACTTTTTTCTTTTTTTTGTTGCTTTTTTTCCATTTTTTTTTCTTGAAGGAAAATGTTATGAGAATGTAAGAAAGTGAATGCAATGATTATGCATTTAATTGAAATATTTTATTACCTCCTAATATGCAATCACTTTTTCTAAAAAAATGAAGAGAAGAAGAAAAAAAACATGTTGTAAAATAAAATAAAAGATGAAACATGCATGATTATGCAATGCATTATGATAAAATTAAGATATAGCTAGAGTAAGTTTTTTATCCATATATACATGTGCCCTACATGGTTCTTTTCTTAATTGATGGTTTTTTTTATTGCGAACCTTTATTATGGGTGACTCTATAGTTCTAAATCGGTTCCTAGAGCACACAAGTCAATTCCAAAATATTAAACCAATTAATAGGTAAACTATTAAAATGGAAATATTTTAGAAAAGGTCAACTCTAGGTGAGACTTTCATGACAACCAAACAGGATGTATATCCAGAAGATTATCATTACACAGTCTCTAACTTATCTTAGGTTTGCACTCAGCCCGGGTATAGAGCCCACTCATAAGTGTGTGAGTCGTGTTAGGGTAGTGTATAGAAAAATAAATAAGATAAAAAAAATCATTGCAATAAAAATAAATTGACAAAACAAATAAAATTATATTCACAATATAACAAAATAAAAATAATAAAAGGGGTAATATAAATAAAATAATAAATAATAAAATAACTATATATAATTAATTAGATTGGGCTTGACTCTCAAATGTCCCCAGCGGAGTCGCCAGCTGACGCATCCGGTTTGTCCGCGAAAAAAAAAGAGTCGCCACCAATTTTATTTTTATTAAAGGAAAAATTGGATAAAACCTAAAATAATGGTTTTTGAACCAAAAAAATTCGGATTCGGGAGTCGATTACAAGTAGAGAAATTATTACCACTCTACAACGTCCGTTAAAACGGTTACCCTATAATTAATTATATACA
>NC_021163.2:35920210-35925290 GCF_000331145.2 Cicer arietinum | reverse complement strand
ATTTATGTGTTGACCGATTTTATTATTATTTTTATTTATATATGTATCAAAAAATAAAAATAAAAATGTAATAATAGTAATAATGATGATGATAATAATAATAATAATAATAATAATAATAATAATAATAATAATAATAATAATAATAATAATAATAATAATAATAATAATAATATTTATTCATGGATTATATTTTCTATATTTGTTTTAAAGTAAAGAACAAAAATTAATTTTTCTTTTTAAAAAAATAACGTAATGTGGTGGTATGTGAACGAAACAGATGGACACGACGGTGAAATAATCTGTTAAATTATTTGCTCGTACGTTGTCGGATATGTCGCGACACAAAGGCCACCCACGATTGAGAGTAAGTAATATGGTGCGGCGAGCGAGGATGAATTTCATCCGGCGGCCACAACCATTGATTCTAATCCTAAAGGTGAAAACATTTATATGTTGTTATGATTTTTTTTAGTTATAAAAACGTATTATGAATATTATATTACAATATGGTGCAATTTATTTTCTCGATCTATAAACATCAATTGATTATATTTTTTATTATTATTTTTGTGTTGCAAAGAAAACAATTTTAGGATTAAACGATTCTTTAAAAAATAAAAGATTAACACATGAGTTTACTTTTTACAAACAGGAAAAAAAATAGAAAACGAAATAAAATATATTTAAAAAAAAAGATGCAAAAACAAAACAAAAGACTAATAAGCAGAATATTAGAGAAAAAAAAAATGATATCTTACTCTTGAATTGTTGTTTTGCTAGACCGATTGTTTCAAGATCAGATTTTCTTCTTCTCTTTTGCCTACTAATCTCTCTATTTTTTATGTGCTCTCAATTTATGTTTCGAATTATGTCCCTCTTTGTCTTCTTGTGGCCGACTATTTATAGACTTTTGGGTATAGATTTCAAAAGACAAAAGAATAATTGTCAATTGATTACCATTAATCTATTTTTGTTGGTTTCTTTTCTTTTAATTGGCCACAATTATACCGATTCTTATTGCTATTGATTCATTTCTTCGGTTTTCTTTTCTATTCAATTGATCCCCATTATTCTGATTTTTATGACCATCAATCAATTTCTTTTCAGTTTTTTTTTTCATTTATTTTGATCATCATTGCATCGATTTTTATGACCATCAATTCATTTCTTTTCAATTTCCTTTACTTTTATTTCTTATTATTATTTTTATATTTTAGAAAATAGTCTGAACAAGAATTAGAGGCAAACAAGAACCGAAAACACTTGTGATTGTTAAAAGTTTATATTTCTTCACATATATTTATATATTTATTATTATTATTATTATTATTATTATTATTATTATTATTATTATTATTATTTCCTTTTTAATAAAAAGTAAAAATCGGACAAAATTAGGTGTCAACAGGTTCATTAAGTTTCGATGTACTTATGTGTTCATAATTGATGTTATGAATATTCGATATGTGATTGAGGTGTGAATTTGTGGAGATTAATTTGGTGTTAATTATGTGTTCATAATTGATAATATTAATGTTTGAAGTGTTAATTGATTAAGAGCCATTTTAGAACTGAAAATCTGCATTTTCCTAGTTGTATTCCGCTACGACAGCACAATTTGTCAAAACTTCATTTTTCAACATTGTTTATGCATTTTTGGACATATGAAAACCCTTTCGAGGAGTATGCTAAGACGAAAGGTTCTTTTGAGCATTTGAAAATACAAAAATTTTGCTCAATGTTATTTGTTAATTTCGATTGGTGACCCTTTACAATTATTGCTGAAATCTGGGTTTTGCCCTCAGATGAGGACCATGATCGTCTTACCGGTTAGTACCCTTGAGATGGGAAGGTAGTTAGACATACCTGACTGAAGTTGTGTCAGGAGGATCTTGTAGGGGGCGTGGAGATCACCCGAGTTGTATAGTTTTTTGTAGCATGATCATATTAGATGGTTGTATAGGGGATATATGTCTTTCTTTTGTGGTTGTAATTATTTCATTTTGGAAGATTGTACCTATACCTTATATTGTCAGCTTGACTTTTCTTTTGATGGGTCCATGTACCACTTTTTTTGATGTGTCATGTGGGAGTTAAAATTCTTGGGGCAATGGTTTTGTACAAGTGTCTGTTAAGAATACCCCAGTGGTATGAGCTATGTCTGATAGGTCTCATAGCCCCGATGTATTTTGCTGCTTAAATAATTTAGATTTTTGTTTCAAAAAACTATTTTCGCTGTTTTTAAATATTGTTGACTTTTGTCGTTGTGTTAAGACTTACATATTTTGTCCAAAATTATTTCTTTCTTTGTTTTTGAATTTGACTTTGTTTAAAAAAAAACTTTTTGTTACATATATTAATAAAGATACTCTTTTCCAATCCCCACATACACTTCAGAAGTACAAATTGAATATCAATGATAATTGATTTTCATTACTTAAATTTTGGTTTAGCTTATATACTTCTTGAGATGTCACCTGCCATAATGGTTTACAAGAAGCTAGATGGACACCTGCCGGTCACTAGCACAATTGTTATATAATTTCCTAACAGAATTTGCTAACCCTATTTGGCACATGTATAAATACAATCAGTTACAACCAATCTCCCATGTATTATATACTCTTATATACCCCCACAAGCTCATGGGGGCTGTGTTGAAAGGACTAGTTGTGAGACAAATTTTTAAAATATATTTGGAATTCTTTAATAGCTATATTAATATAGTAAAATTAAATAACTTAATGTATTACTTGGTCAAGTGGTTGCAATGCTTGAGTTTAATTCAAACCAATGTACCTGTTAAGTTACCAAAGGTTACAATCTAAAGAGTTTTCTTTCACTAATTGGTATGAATTTAAGAGTTTTTTCTTTCACCAATTGATATGAGTATCTTTATAAATAGAGATACGTACTTTAGAGCCAGAAAAACAACACAAAATTCATGTTACATGAATCAAATTTCAGTCAAAAATATTTATGAGTTATTTCTTCTTATCTCGAGTACACGAGAGTAAATGAAAGAACTTTATTCTGTAAAATATCATTGATAGGTTTGATGTAAATGTACAATTCACTTAAAGGATTCCAAAGTATCCTGAAGGGGATTCGTCGGTTAAGCCGTTTGCATCCAATATATATAGATTAGTGAGAGAGAATCGAACCTAAAGCTTAGTGTGATACACACACTTTAGAATTTATTTGTGTAACCTTTATCATCATCAATTTCATTATCTTCTTACTCAAGATTTGCAGTATATCCCCAACAAAAAATCTAACACTAGCATTGTAACAATGAGTTTGGATCTCATGAGAAGAAACTTGGAGTTGGAGACTGGCTTAGCAAGTGCATTTGCCCATTGATCGTCACCAGGAATGTACAATGCCTGCAGTTACTTGGCCAAAACCTTTTCTCTAACAAAGAAGATGTCAATTTCCATGTGCTTATTCCTTGCATGTATAAATGGGGTTATGACCCAACAAGACATCTGGCTTATTATCATAGAAAATAGAGGGAGGAGAGTCCGGAACATATAGTTTATGAGCAGTGTTTGGTGTTTGGACCTAAAGAAGTTCAGTTGTGACATGATAACTATGATACTCAACTTCAATGCTAGATCGGGCAACAACTGGTTGTTTGCATGACCACAATGAAATGAGATTAGGGCCAAATTAAATTGCAGCACCTGAAGTGGACCTTTTGTTAAAAGGGTCTGTTGCCTAATCCAGTGGCGGAGCTTGACTAAATAGTTTGGGGTGGCCGACATAAAATTACAATATGTATAAAGCAAATAATATTTATTATATAGCAAAAAATTAAGTTATAAAAAGCATAATTAACTTGAAATCATCAATAATAGACTGAGAACTGATACTTGCAGCTAAATTTAAAGAGTTGAATTCTAAAACATGCATCCATTATTTATGTTTCTTTATTCTAAATCAGCAAAATTAGCAATTTAGAAAACAAATTTAGAAAACAAAATCAGCAAACAGGCAACTATCATTCTAAATATTTCAAATATCTTGTTCAATAAACATAGCAACAACAATTTAAATTAACCAATTTAGCAACAACCATTTAGTCATCATTCTAATCGAGCAGCCAACAATTTAACAAATTATTCTAAAATCAATAATTTAACAATTTAACAATCTAGCCATCATTCTAAAGCAGCCAACAATTTAACAAATTACTCTAAAATCAATAATTTAACAATTTAACAATCTAGCCATCATTCTAAAGCAGCCAACAATTTAACAAATTACTCTAAAATCAATAATTTAACAATTTAACAATCTAGCCATCATTCTAAAGCAGCCAACAATTTAACAAATCATTCTAAAATTAGCAACTTAGCAGTTAAACAGTTTAGCCATCATTCTAAACAGGCATCCAACAATTTAGCAAATCATTCTAAAGAGACAACCAACACTTTAGCAATTTAACACTTTAGCAAATCAGCAAACACCTTGTATGCAACAACACTTTAGCAATTTAACACTTTAGTAAATCAGCAAACACCTTGTATGCAACAACACTTTAGCAATTTAGCACTTTAGCAAATCAGCAAACACCTTGTATGCAACAACACTTTAGCAATTTAACACTTTAGCAAATCAGCAAACACCTTGTATGCAACAACACTTTAGCAATTTAACACTTTAGAAAATCAGCAAACACCTTGTATGCAACAACACTTTAGCAATTTAACACTTTAGCAAATCAGCAAACACCTTGTATGCAACAACACTTTAGCAATTTAACACTTTAGCAAATCAGCAAACACCTTGTATGCAACAACACTTTAGCAAATCAGCAAACACCTTGTATGCAACAACACTTTAGCAAATCAGCAAACACCTTGTATGCAACAACACTTTAGCAAATCAGCAAACACCTTGTATGCAACAACACTTTAGCAAATCAGCAAACACCTTGTATGCAACAACACTTTAGCAAATCAGCGAACACCTTCTATGCAACAACACTTTAGCAAATCAGCAAACACCTTGTATGCAACAACACTTTAGCAATTTAGCAAAAGCACAAACACCTTGTATGCAACAAAAATCA
>NC_021163.2:35916116-35919894 GCF_000331145.2 Cicer arietinum | reverse complement strand
GAAAGAGATAGATGAAGACCGGATCTGGAAGAGAGGAAGAGAGACCGAATCTGAATCTGAAAGAGAGGAAGAGAAACTGAACCTATAAAAAAAAAAATTTTGGGGTGGCCGCGGCCACCCCCTGTCCCTACCAAGCTCCGCCACTGGCCTAATCAACATCACAAAAGGCCTTGTGAGAAGGTTTATGAGTGGAGGGAGAGTAAAATGCAAGCGAAGCTGACTGATACCCTTTAAATAACGCAAAATATGTTTGGTTGCCACTCAATGGAATTATCCATGAATTGACACACCTTGTTGGCTTCAAAAAAGATCTCAAGACGCGTGATTTAGAATATTAAAGGGCACCAACCACAGAACTGTAGAGAAAGGCGTCTCGCACTAAATCTGACCCTGTTTTAGTGATCTTACATCAAGACTACTTAGGGGTCGAAACAAGATTCGATTCTAGCATGTTGGTCCTAACAAGTGAATCACGAATATACTTTCTCTGAGTGAGAAGTAGAGTGCAGTTTGACTATTTCTTTACTCCAATTCCTAAGAAATAATCAAGATCCTCTAGGTGCTTAAGAGTGATGGCATAATTGAGCTTGGACACCAGCTTGAGAATAAAGTATGATGAGGTCAAATCAAAACCAGTACGTACACAACATATTGATGCATAGAAAAAGTAAATAAGGAGGGTCACATTTACTGCTTTTAATCCCGAGTTGTAGCAACGTAGTCTTGAGATTTTCAAACCACTGCTTGGGAGCTTATTTGAGCCCATAAAGACCTTTGTGCAATTTTCATACTAGAGCATTTCCACTTCCAAAGCATTGAGGCTATTGCATGTATATTTCTTCATCAAGAGTGCCATTTAAAAATGCATTGTTCACATCAAGTTGTGGTATAGACCAATTGTAGGAGATAGCAAGGGAGAAAAACAGTCTAATCGTAACTGATTTGATAATTGGGGAGTAGGTTTCATTAAAATCAAAACCTTGGAGCTGATGAAATCCTTTAGCCACAAGTATGGCCTTAAATATGTTAATTGTCCATCTGCATTCTTTTATACTCTAAACACACATTTACAACCAATTGCAGCTCTACTAGGAGGTAAAGGAACTAGAGTCCCAGTTTTGTTGCATTGAAAGCCGTTTGAGGTCAAGAAAGGCCTACTGCTTTTGGTTTAGAATGGGTGAGACGGAGGGTAGGATGTCGTTTAGGTTGGACAAAGCTAGATTTGACTTGAGCTTTCATAGGGTGATATTGACTAGTTTGGGAGCAACAGATTGAGCATGAGGTGGAATATGTGTTGAAGTGGTTGAATATGAGGATTCCAGAGATGAGGTAGGTGTTGAGGGGATGGTGTGATTATTGTTCACATGATATGTGCATCGATTCACTACTTTGTTTTTTATGTCTGAATGTCGATTCATAAGTTAGTAAGTCGATTAACAAAGTTAAAAATCATTTAAAAAGTGTTTTTGAAGTGTTTTAAAGTATGCTAATGTAATATGATCATGCTACAAAGTTAATATATATACATGCTAAAACAAGATGTAAAAATCATTTAAAAAGTGTTTTTGAAGTGTTTTAAAGTATGCTAATGTAATATGATCATGCTACAAAGTTAATATATATACATGCTAAAACAAGATGTAAAAATCATTTAAAAAGTGTTTTTGAAGTGTTTTAAAGTATGCTAATGTAATATGATCATGCTACAAAGTTAATATATATACATGCTAAAACAAGATGCAGCAAAACTTGTGCATGATAAAATTTTCTTTTTGATGATTTCTTTCTTGTTGAAGTAGCCTAAGCAAGAGCTAGAGAATGAGAATCAACAAAACAAACAAATAATCTAGACTAAGCTAAGTTTGATATCACTCAAAACACTAAGTCTCAAACTAACTAGGAAACACTTTAAAACTATAAGATAAATCACCATTTAGTCCTTAAAAGTATTCGACACTATCACTTTGGTTTCTGACTCAATCAAAAACCGAAATTAGTCATCGAATCATCAAAATCGTCCTTGAAAGATACAACTTATTATCATAAAAGTGTTTGAAAAATATACTTATTGTCAAAATAGACTCTTACCCTTATAACGCCAATAACTATACTGACTAATATTTTGATGATTCAAGGACTAATTTGAATTTTTGATTTTATTATGGATCAAAATAACAACGCCTTATATTTTTATTGACTAAAATGATAGTTTATCCTTTAATGTAAAGACCAATTTCTAACGGTTTCTAATATGACAACTCTTATTTCATTTTTTTTTGTCTGTAACTCGTACTTCATTCTCATGATACTAATTAATTTTTTCTTAGAAATTTAAAAAAATTACGGATAGTTATAAGAACAACCCATTAGATTATTCTTGTCATAAAAATAATAAACCACATAATTAGACTATTACCTTATGAGTTTAATTTTTAGTGCTATTTAACTATTAACACGTACATATATCTTTAATTAGAAAATAAAAGTAAAAATAAGACACTACGCGAAAAACTACATTTTACAGCGCTTTTTTTAATCCATTTACAACGCTTTTTCAAAAAAAAAAAAAAACGCTGTGGAATCGAGCTCTGTAAATGATACAACAACGCTTTTAAAAAAACGCTATAAAACATGTAAATATAACGCGCGCTTGTAATGCACATTTTACAGCGCTTTTGCAACAAAGCGCTGTAAAATGCACCCCATTATATGAGTTATGGGTCTGCATTTTACAGCGCTTTTGTTGTACATTTTACAGCGCTTTCTCAAGAAAGCGCTGTAAACTGTACACCATTATAGCGCTTTACAACAACATTTTACAGCGCTTTTTAGAAAAAGCGCTGTAAAATGTGTTTTTTTTTTAAAACGCTGTAAATTAAATATTTGAAATGAAAAGCGCTTTTTAGCTTTTTATGGCATTTTTTTTAGAAAGCGCTGTCTTTTATCTTTGTATCCAAAATTATTTTGATCTAAAATCAGTTCACAATCAGTGCACACAACAACAAAACATATTCAAATACCATAAGCAGTTCACACAATCAGTAGAACAGAAATCAGAACTCTGTAACTTAATTAACATATATGTAACTCTGTAATTCTGTAATTTACAATCTAATTAACTACATTCAGATACATATATATAACCTAATTAACAACCTAATTAACTACATTCAGATACATATATATATAACCTAATTTACAACCTAAACTACATTCAGATCCATATGCATGTTCATATATTGTGTCCTATGATCATTTACATATAATAACTAACAGAATATACATAATATGCACTAGCTACCATATAATATTCAGATCCCTTATCCAACAACAAGCTATTTCCCAGAAAATCAAATAATTTGCATGTCAAGCACATACTAACACCAGTCTTCCTTTAATTCCATCAGATCTTCCTCAGAATATGATGGTCTGGAATTGTCAAAGTACTGCAATATAAAAATTGAACATATTATATTAAGTTAGTATCAAATATATAGATAATTTATATATGAAAATCATATAATGAAAAATACCGTACCGTTTCTGGGATAATAGTTTTATTCTTCTCAACAATCTCCTTCATGAATCTCAATACGTAGTACCCACAATCGATGTTATTTGTTTGACGAGGGCACTTTATTGGGATCCATGTGTTGGACTTTAGTCTCTACTTCGACACTTTAGCACCTCTTTGAGCTCGATAAACTTTTAAGGCACTATCGAATGAATAAATGTGATTATTAGAGCATGAATATATATATATATATATATATATATA
>NC_021163.2:35914031-35916089 GCF_000331145.2 Cicer arietinum | reverse complement strand
ATTATGTCTTGAAATGCTCAACTCAAGTTAAAATTGTATGCTTGTCACTTATGCAAAAAGGGGGAGATTGTTGGACTTTAGTCCTCTTAATCCTAATTTTGACATAATTAACAAACATACAATGTTCATACATCATATGATAAATCTAACATTTTAACTGAGTAAGATTTCAGGAACAACAACTCAACCCTACATACTTGAGACAATTGCTTGGAACTCAAGAAATCAACAAAAGTTGAAAATCTACTGAGGAAATCGATTAGGCAATTGATTTCGTAAAAGGGTTGTAAGGAAATATGTAGTTTGTGGTTACACAATCGATTAGGCAATCGACTGGCACAATCAGTAATAAAAATTATGCAAGTCAGAGACTACCTGATTTGTATGCTAATCGATTGGCACATCAACTGTGCAAATCACAAAGTAAAAACTGATTGAAACAAATCGATTGGGAAATCGATTGGGCAAGTCATAGGAACAATCCATTTACTAGGCTAATCGATTGACAAATCGATTGCGTAAATAATATTTCAAAAGTAACATGCCCTGTGACAAACACAATCGATTGGACAATCTATTATGAGAATTTCAATCATGTTAAGTTTGGTATCAATCGATTAGATAATCGATTGAGCTAAACAAACTGGTAAGACCTTTTCAGAAACATACTACCAAATCGATTGAAACAAATTTTGAAATCACAAGGAACTCTCAGTATGTGACCAAATCGATTATGTGTATTTGTGAATCGATTATGAGACTTAGTGAATCGACTAAGTAATCGATTGGTGTGATTTTATTATTGGAACAAAACACCTGATATCGATTATGCAATCGATTCATATAAGTCTGCACATAATTTTCTGAAAAGTGTATTAAAAGAATCGATTAGGAAATCAATTAGTTTGTATAGTTTCAAGATTCAAGAAAAACAAGACTTGCGATAATCGATTGGCAAATCAATTTAGCCCGTTTTATAACTTTAATCAATCGATTGGTAAATCGATTTATTAGTTGTTTTTCAGAAACTATATAAACAGTTTTCAATCATTTTCTCAAAACAACTTTTTAACACTTGAATATACTTCAGAACACTGAAGAACTCTTATGAACATTTTGATAACATTCTGATATTGCTTTTTCAGATCAAGACCAAAAGATTATTCATAATCAATAAGAGAGCTGAAAAAGAATTCTTGAGAGAAAAAGACAATGATCTCACAAACACTCAAATGAACAACCAGATTATTGTGTGAGATACATTGATCAAGATTGAAGACAAACTCTGTACTTCTTTTATATCTTTTCGTAACAAAGTTTTGTAAAAAGAAACAATTGTGAAAAATCCAGTATGAAAATTGGTGGCGATCTTCGTTGATGTAAAGATCATCAAGAAGGAGCTGGACTTGATCTTGTGTGAGTCTGACGAATGACTGCAAGGATCAAGGGGTTAAGCAATAGGAAATAGTCTGAGTTAGATAGATAGGTTTCGAGGAAACTGGAAAATCTGTAAACAAGTCTCATTTCTTTCTATTGAAGAAAAAGCTGAAATCCAGTTGGATTGTCAGGACTGGATGTAGGCTGTCATATTGACAGCTGAACTAGGATAAACCTTGGTGCATTCTATCCCTTATCTTTTTACTTTTATCTTGTATGCTATGTTATATTTCCGCTGTGTATGAATCTGAATAAATCTTGCATCGTATGATTGAATGTTCGATCTTAATTGTATGCTAGACGTATTCTGTTTTCTATATTGTTTTAGTTTGTTAAAGACTGACATATTCTGTAATAACGAGGTCATAATAATCAACAATTGGCACCAGAGCCTGACTTTTTTAGAGATAATACTCATAAAAGGAACATGGCCTCAGTTGATTTTCTAGGAGAAGGTGATTCACTTGCAAGGCCCCCAGCCTTCAATGGAACCGCATACATGTATTGGAAACATAGGATGTTGATATTTCTGGAAGCCAGTGGTATTGATATTCTAGATGCTGTTGAAAATGGACCCTACATACCTAAAATTGCTGGAACTAATGATTCACTGATCCCTAA
>NC_021163.2:35913554-35913949 GCF_000331145.2 Cicer arietinum | reverse complement strand
TCAGGGTATCAAACTGTAAATCAGCAAAGGAAATGTGGGACATTCTTCAGGAAACACATGAAGGCACCACATACGTGAAAAGAGCTCGTGTAAATACACTCATGCATGAATACGAATTGTTTAGCATGAAGAAAGATGAATCAATAAGTGATCTACAGACTAGGTTCACACACGTTATAAACAACCTTCATGCCCTGGGAAAACAGGCGGAGAATGAACAGCAAATTGGAAAGATCATGAGGTGTTTAACAAGAGAATGGCAGCCCAAAATAACTGCTATTGCTGAATCAAAAGATCTGGCAAAAATGACCACTGCAACACTGTTTGGAAAGCTCAGGGAGCACGAAATGGAGTTGCATAGACTAGATGAGTCAGAGCAAGATAGCAGGAAAAAG
>NC_021163.2:35907418-35910991 GCF_000331145.2 Cicer arietinum | reverse complement strand
TTGCAGTGTTTTCCAGTTAAATCGATTGGGTAATCGATTACCAGCTTGGTACATAGTTTACAAAATCGATTTGGGAATCGATTGCGTTGGCCCCAGACTTCAAATTTCAGAATTTTTTTTTAACCTTGCCCGAGCGTCGATTGGGAAATCGACTAGTTCACCTTTTAAACTTAAATACATCGATTTGGACATCGATTGAGTAAATCTGGAAATCGATTTACAATATGACCGTTGTGACTCTCCTTTACTAGCCGTTGAATGCAATAATTACTAAATCGATTGAGATTACCCAGCAACGGTAACATAATCGATTGGGCAATCGATTGACGCATCAAAGGGTTTAAATAAGAACAATTACCAATCGATTTCTTCACTTCATCTCTCCAGATTTCTCAAATTTTTTCTCTACTTCATCTCTTTGTTTCTGCAATCGTTCTTGATTTACTATCTACATTCAAACAAACTTCAACTTACACTTATGGCATGTGTTAAGCAAACTCAAACACGAACTCCCTCACCATCATCTTCATCAAGTGGGCGAACCCCTTCACCTCCACCTACGTTGACTAAAAGGGTTCCCATTCCTACTCATAAGATTCTTGCCAAGGACAAAGGCAAGGCGCCTGCTGTTAATCAAGAGAAATCCAAGAAGAGAAAGGAGCCACCCACTGAGAAGCTTATGGCTGACGCCATGAAGGAAATCTCTCAGAAGAAGAAGAAGAAACCAATTTCTTCACCCCTACCTAAGAAAGATCCTTCATCTAAGGAAAAAAAGGTAGAAGCTACCATTCCATCAGACTTTCTCAAAAGGAAAATCCATGAGGGTCGGACTCTGGATTTTGCTTACTTTGATTCAGAAGGATTCAACTTCCAAGACCATTTGAGGTTTCACGGTCTTGAAAACTTTCTCTCCTCTACTCTTGATAGTTATCCAAGGTTAATAAGGGAATTCTACTCAACTTTCAAGCTAACTAAAGACGGATTCAAAGCTCAGGTTAAAGGCAAAAGGATATCTATGTCCTTTGAAGATTTTTCTACTTTGTCAGGATTGCCATTTCATGGAACATCAATAGACGGCAGTTCTGATGCTGACATTGCTGACGAAGCATGGGAAGCAACGTTTGACAGGCATACTGCTGTTAAGGATCTGATGATTGATGGCTTTGTTGAAACGATTTCACTGCCTATTGGTCAAATGAAGGTCCAACATCGAATGCTTATGTATACTCTGACCCGGATGCTTGTGCCACGATCCGGCAACCATGCTGTAGTCCAGAAGTTGGATATACTACTGCTATGGGGATTGTCCAAGGAGCTCAAGATGAGCTGGACATGGATTGTGCTAAGGCACATGTTGGAGGCTTCACAGAGTAAGCTGGTACTGCCTTATCCTCAACTAATTACCAAGATTCTGAAACACTTCAAGGTATCACTTGTTAATGAAGAATCTTCCAAGACCACTCTAATTTTTGGAGAATCAATTGTAAACCAGATGCAATTGAAAAGGTTGCATGGTATTTGGATAAGACCACAGCCGAATGTTGAACAAGCTCAACCTAATCCTCAACAAGCTACTGAAACAGCCCCTCCTAAGTATGTCACAAAACTAATGGAATTTATAGAAGCTTAGATGGCTCATAATGCCAAAATGCAAGCGTCACAGGCTAGAATGGAAGCTAATCTGAAGACTCTCCAGACTTCTCTGAACTCAGTTGTTCAGGATGTTGATGCAATTCAAGCGCATTTAGGCATAAAAGCTGTCATTTGAAGATATAGCAGACATCAGTCGGCAAGCAATAGAGGAACCAAACCCAACTCCCCTAGATCGTTCTGCAACTCACGTTGAGGAGGCACCTGTTGAGGGTAATACAGCGGTCTCTGCCTCTCCCTTAGATAATAGTGAGGACCAACCCAGTTTAGGAGATTAGGTGTTTAGGATTTGTGTTGTGTTGTAATGTCTTGTTATATTCTTTTCTTCTATATATATAATGCACTAGAACGTTTATTCCATTACTCTCTGAAATCATTTGCCATAATCTGTTTAATCTGCTTATTTTGTTGCTCTGATACACTGTTTTTTCATCATTATCATCCCCCAGTGCTTATGTTTACTAACATAGGGGTGGAAATTTTTTTCTGCCTTTTTGCCTTAACTGACAAAGGGGGAGAGAAATTATTAACTTGTACTTTTACTGCTGCATAATTTTGATACTCTGATGACTGATAATGAATTATTAAAATGACTCTGATATTGTTAAATAGCATGTGTACTTATGCTCTAATCTGATGCTCTGATCTGTTATTATGATCTGATAATGGTACATATGATGCTATGAAAATATATCTGTTGTTAATATAATATCTTGAAATGCTCAACTCAAGTTAAAATTGTATGCTTGTCACTTATGCAAAAAGGGGGAGATTGTTGGACTTTAGTCCTCTTAATCCTAATTTTGACATAATTAACAAACATACAATGTTCATACATCATATGATAAATCTAACATTTTAACTGAGCAAGATTTCAGGAACAACAACTCAACCCTACATACTTGAGACAATTGCTTGGAACTCAAGAAATCAACAAATCTACTGAGCAAATCGATTAGGCAATCGATTTCGTAAAAGGGTTGTAAGGAAACATGTAGTTTGTGGTTACACAATCGATTAGGCAATCGACTGGCACAATCAGTAATAAAAATTGTGCAAGTCAGAGGCAACCATTGTTAGACTTTAGTCCTCTTAATCCTAATTTTTACATAATTAAAAAACATACAATGTTCATACATCATATGATAAATCTAAAATTTTAACTGAGCAAGATTTCAGGAACAACAACTCAACCCTACATACTTGAGACAATTGCTTGGAACTCAAGAAATCAACAAAAGTTGAAAATCTTCTGAGCAAATCAATTAGGAAATCGATTTCGTAAAAGCGTTGTAAGGAAACATGTAGTTTGTGGTTACACAATCGATTAGGCAATCGACTGGCACAATCAGTAATAAAAATTGTGCAAATCAGTGGCAACCTGATTTGTATGCTAATCGATTGGCACATCGACTATGCAAATCACAAAGTAAAAACTGATTGAAACAAATCGATTGGGAAATCGATTGGGCAAGTCACAGGGACAATCCATTTACTAGGCTAATCGATTGACAAATCGATTACGTAAATAATATTTCAAAAGTAACATGACCTGTGACAAACACAATCGATTGGACAATCTATTATGAGAATTTCAATCATGTTAAGTTTGGTATCAATCGATTAGGTAATCGATTGAGCTAAACAAACTGGTAAGACCTTTTCAGAAACATACTACCAAATCGATTGGCACTCCGATTAACATGAAATAAGCTAAGCTCCTGTTTTAAACACAATCGATTGGAAAATCGATTGAAACAAATTTTGAAATCACAGGGAACTCTCAGTATGTGACCAAATCGATTATGTGTATTTGTGAATCGATTATGAGACTTAGTGAATCGACTAAGTAAATGATTGGTGTGATTTTATTATTGGAACAAAACACCTGACATCGATTATGCAATCGATTCATATAAGTCT
>NC_021163.2:35899626-35907193 GCF_000331145.2 Cicer arietinum | reverse complement strand
TATTCAAGAAAAACAAGACTTGCGATAATCGATTGGCAAATCGATTAAGCCCGTTTCAGAAACTATATAAACAGTTTTCAATCATTTTCTCAAAACAACTTTTTAACACTTGAATATACTTCAGAACACTGAAGAACTCTTAAGAAACTTTTTGATAACATTCTGATATTGCTTTTTCAGATCAAGACCAAAAGATTATTCGTAATCAATAAGAGAGCTGAAAAAGAATTCTTGAGAGAAAAGACAATGATCTCACAAACACTCAAATGAACAACCAGATTATTATGTGAGATACATTGATCAAGATTGAAGACAAACTCTGTACTTCTTTTATATCTTTTTGTAACAAAGTATTGTAAAAAGAAACAACTGTGAAAAATCCAATATGAAAACTGGTGGCGATCTTCGTTGATGTAAAGATCATCAAGAAGGAGCTGGACTTGATCTTGTGTGAGTCTGACGAGTGAGTGCAAGGATCAAGGGGTTAAGCAATAGGAAAGAGTCTGAGTTAGATAGATAGATTTCGAGGAAACTGGACAATCTGTAAACAAGTCTCATTTCTTTCTGTTGAAGAAAAAGCTGAAATCCAGTTGGATTGTCAGGACTGGATGTAGGCTGTCATATTGACAGCTGAACCAGAATAAACCTTGGTGCATTATATCCCTTATCTTTTTACTCTTATCTTGTATGCTATGCTATATTTCCGCTGTGTATAAATCTGAATAAATCTTGCATCGTATGATTGTATGTTCGATCTTAATTGTATGCTAGACGTATTCTGTTTTCTATATTGGTTTAATTTGATAACAACTGTCATATTCTGTAATAACGAGGTCATAATAATCAACACCATGTAATGTTATTAGACTTTTCCTTCGACACTTTAGCACCTCTTTGAGCTCGAAAAACTTTTAAAGCACTATCGAATGAATAAATATGATTATTATAGCATGAACAAACACATTATATATATATATA
The DNA here is from genome assembly GCF_000331145.2 of Cicer arietinum. Taxonomy (NCBI): domain Eukaryota; kingdom Viridiplantae; phylum Streptophyta; class Magnoliopsida; order Fabales; family Fabaceae; genus Cicer; species Cicer arietinum. The sequence continues at coordinate 35,906,215 of NC_021163.2, read as the reverse complement.
TATAATATATATATGTAAGAAATAAATGAATATTACTTACGTGTCGAGCATATTCTTTATTCTGGGGTGATTGGTGTAATCGCCGTGCACGGGATCCAAATAGTATATCACTTCAGAGACCGCATTGATTGCAAATAGCACCCAATGTGCCCTACAACAACAAAAAATTGGTTAAGCAATTTTGTTTATAGACAACTAATAAATTAAATTCTCATCAATTAAAAAAGATAAAATTACGTACCCTGAATTATATGGTGCCAAGAACAATTTATCATTTTCTATATTTCCTAAAAACATATCTACAATGTATTTCTTTACATTGTCAGGATCGAGTTTCCACATCGACATCTTATGCGGAGACAAGAATGAGTATTTATTTGACAATTTCCTCGTGCACACGACGTTCTCGTACAAAAACCTTCAATGAAAATTTTAAACTAAATTAATTACCAATACATTTAATTAATTACAAATAAATGCAATTAAAAGTATTTTTTACCTTATGTACAAGCTGATTACAGTAACACTCAGCTCCTTATGTTCGAGAAGTTCGTACATGTGCTCCTTTTCGAGGTATTCAATATACTCATCTCCAAAAATGTCTTTATTCATGTGTACGATGGGCGAATCGTTGCTGCTGCCCATGTTCCTTTTTATTTGGATGTCAAGACACGCCCCGTATTTACCAAGGCGTGGCTGACTTTTATTAGGAGCAGCAGCAGCAGCGACCGATTTTCCCCGATCCAGATTTTTTGTTGCTGCAAGTTTGGCAGCTTTATTACCCTCCAGCCTTTGTAGTTTGGCAGCCCTATTAACCTCCAATTTTTGAGGTCTGCTGCCTTTTTTTGGCTGTAGGGGTGGTTTATTTATTTGGACCTACAAAAATGAGGTAAAATGTTAGTTTATTGAATCTGAAAAAATAAAAAACCTTAGGCAATAAATGTGACAAACCTTTTCGGGAGATGTAACTGATTTGTCCTTGGGAATCTTTTTTTCGAGGGCAACAAGGTGTGTGGGCCATGCCACGTAACTGCCAATAGCGTCGCTTAAGAACTTCATATCTCCATCGTTGTCCGGTATGGGCAACGGTGCAGTTGGTTCGAAAGCAACCGTAGGCGATACTTTGACATGGCCCGCGGGGATCGGAATATTGTGCAATACTTCTCCCGAAGTATTGTACAATATTCCTTTTCCCACCTTCCGTTGAGTCGGCGAGGACAAGTATAGGACACATGTAGTGACACCCTACATCAATAGTTAAAACATAAGTACAGTTAATATATAAGTTTGTTTAATACATAAGTAATTACATAAGCAAGTAAGTAGTAAGTAATTAATTACCTCGGGAATACTCTTCAAACCGACGTTGCAACTCCCGGTTTCACTCTCCATTTGTATTTCAGGTTGGAGCTGAACCGGAAGTTGCTTGTCTTTATTCGTATTCACCAAGAGTGCCACTTGCTCCGATAAGATTCTGAGCTTCTCTAATACTTCCTCGTTGGAAGGTTTTTGGCGCTTCTCTTGAGGAAAAAAGCTTTTGGGAGTTACGCCAAATCCTTTCCCCCTCACTCGACCGGAATACTCAGGGACATTAAACACTTTCCCAAGAATGTCCCTGCACGTATCCTTGTTGCCCTCTTGAGTTTCAGAACTTTGTTCAATAGTTTCCTAAAATACATGTAACATTAAAAAGATAAGTTCAATAGCATTTTTAAAATACAATATTAAAAAATATTAAAGTGATAATATACTTACACAAAGTTCTACAACTTTCTTGACATTTTCATTATCAACCACTCCTTCTTTGTTAACACGCGCTTCCTTCCATAAGATATGACGACCCAAGGGTTGATCGGCTTGGGTGTCTTTTCTCTATTCGTTAAAATCATAAACAAAATAATACAAATTAGTTACACACTATAGTTTATAATACAAATTACTTCATTATATAAAAGTGATGTTTAATTACTTACAATTTGTTGTTCAAGGCGTGCATATCCCATACGTGATTTCTTGTATGGGTGTTTTGGGTTGCTTGCCCGTTCGCGATTTGCCTTACTAATATTCTATATAAAAAAAAAATAGCAATTGTGTAAAAATTTAAAATACGCTACGAATATGAATAATAAAACACAAATGCTAATAAATTAATAACTTACGACAAACGCCGGGTCAGAACGTTTGGAAACAAATGCACTCCATTCATCCTTTGATATATAATGTTGATATATCTTTGGAGGTTCAGCATTTGTGTTTCCTTCTCTATCTTTTAGATAGAAATTTGAGAGATGGGATCTAAATCCACGATGGATTTTCCCAGCAACTCTCAAAACATATGACTTTCGTTCCTCATCAAGAACAAAAGTGGTCTGCAATGAAAACAATTATAAGTAATGTATTTTACAGAAAAAAAATTATAAATGACAAAAGAGTAGATCAAAATATTTACTTGAATGTCATTCCAGATGATATCTTTGGCATCCTTCAACGCCTTATCTCTCCAGTTGTCTATTGTTATTGGGACATTTTGACGAACAACAGCCCCAATGTAGCTTACAAACATGGAGCTGTTGGGGTCAACTGGCTGACCACTCTCGTTCCAGCCAACCTAATAAACTCATATAGTAAGTACATGCCCTAAACCCTAAAAAAAGATAAAAAAACACACAGCAAACAGAGTATATATAGTATACCTCAAATTTAATGCCACTGCTCCGTGCTTTAATCACCCTTTGCATGATAGTTGCACCACGTTTGACTTCTTTTTCGTAAGTCTTAGAGGTGCCAACTTCTTCATTTTGAACTTCTAAATCTTTGTTTGTATCCATTTAACTACAACAAGTTCAACATGCACTTTAGTATAACATCAACAAGCTCAACATGGATCATGCATTATTATAAACAAACTCAACATGTATCAGTATATCTTAAAAAAGCTCAACATGCATTCTAATGATTACAAAAATTTAATAACATCAATACCTGAATAATGATGGTTCGAAGAAAGACGAAATGCAAAGAAAAGAGGGTTTGCAGAAAGTTCACAGAAATATGGTTCACAGAAATACGGTTTGAAGAAATACGTAATGAGGGTTACGTATTTCAATGAAAATATATTGTGTGAAATGGGAGAGATGATCTTGGATGGAAATAAGGTTCGAAATGAAGGAGATGATCGTGGAAATAAGGTTCGTAATGGACGGGATGATAGGGTTTGCAAAAGAAGAGAAGAACGATGAAGGTTGAGATGATAGTGAAGTTTACGTAATGAAGAGGAAACTGAAGCGGTTACTGTTATATGTACGTAACCCTTTTACGACGCTTTTTTATAACCTTTTATAGCGCTTTTCAAACAAGCGCTCTAAAAGGCTTAGGCCTTTTAGAGCGCTTGTTTGAAAAGCGATGTAAAAGGCGCTGTAAAAGGCGTCCTTATTTAATTTTTTAAAAGGCTCTTTTACAACGCTTTTCCCTATAAGCGATGTAAAAGACCTCATTGTTTTATTATGTTATATCACTACAAGAAAATTAACAAATAGCGACATAAGGGTTGCGACGGTTCTAAGAGAACCGCCTTTCCCAATCGCGACGGGTAATACTACGTTTTTCAAAAACCGCCGCCTCGCTTCCTTCTGCCCTGCGTTTTCAATTTCACTGCCCCGCTCTAAATTCACTCAAACCATTTCTTTTTTTTTTTTTTGGTTCCCCAAAATCGTTCCCTTTTCTTATTCTCCAAAAACCCTTTCTTTCATTTTCAATTTGACCCAAATCAACCTCTTCCTAATTTTCTCCCAAAATCCCTTAAAATCTCAATGAGGATTAACATTCACATTCACACTTCGCTTTTCTCCTCTTTCTGCCAAGTTCCCATTTCATCAAAAGCTGGAGCTATACGACATGCTCGATTTCGCACTTCACACATACACGGCTAGTTTTCTTTCATTTACAGCGTTGTTGTGTTTGCGATTTGCATTTTTGGCGTAGCTGTGTTTTCAACTTGATGTGATTTGAATTTTTCGGTGTAGGGCACTGTAAGTTTTCTCTTCTCTTCTCTACATTGCTTACCCATGGGCGAGTGCAACATGTAAGAAGAAGAGATTGGATTAGTTATAGGAGAATATTGAATATTTCTATATACTAGTTATTTTGTTTCTCTTATTAGGTCATTTGTTTTCTTCTTCATTTTCAAATCACAGTACTCTTGAAATTCTAATGGGAATATTACTTGTATTTATAATGTGGTATTTATGTTATAGTAGTACTTTCTTCAATATTGTTGCTTATAGAAAACACACGTTTATCTGAATAAAACCCATCATCAACAGGAAATAAACAATATTGTAGCCGTAATTCTATTGCGTTCAATGATCTTTGCTGTCAAGAAGATTAAAAGCTCACTCACAAATTGAATAAAGGTACAAATTTGCACTTTGTACAATTTGTTCTACATTTAGCTCTACTTTTTGAATTCCAACATATCAAGCATCATTTTAATAGAGAACACCAAGACTTGTTTGTTTGTTAAGTAAGTATGGCACAGTGGGAATCCTTTAATTTGGATATGAAATGTTTTTGAGGTAGAATAAGCAACTCAAATAAATTAGGACTTGAACCAAAGGTTACATTCAATACATTGATTTTTAAAGATTTCGCACTAATGATTGTTGTTACAAATGCAAGGGCTATGTGAAACTTTGCAAGGAAAAAGCCTTCCATGTTTTATTTATGAATTATGTTGACTTTGTTTGTGAATGGTGATCATTGTGACTTTTTTGTCTCTTTATGTATGAATTAGTTTCAACTTGAAAATGAATCATAGAATGAGAATTTTTGTTGTTAAGTTGTTTTGGGTTCCTTACTTCTGTTCCAATTGAGTTTTTTTGTGAGGAAAGCAGGTGCAGGTTAGCTTAAATTAATGGAACTTTGAGAGTTCTATAACATGTCACTACTTTTAATGGAACTTTGAGAGTTCTATAACATGTCACTACTTTTAGAGTGATATTCATTTGAATGAACATTAACATATTTGAATTATAACATGTTTTGTCTTTCTCTCAAACTAGTGATTTTGTAAACTACTTTATTGGTTTTATACTTCTATGGCCAACAGGATCACAAGCATTGCTGTAAAAAAAAGAGTCTAGACAAGAGAAGGAACGTATAATAACAATTTTAGAGATTGCAAGAACATGATGCAAGCTTTCCTCTGTATATTTTATTTAGAAGAGCTTGTGAAATCTTTCCTTGTGCTATCCAGGTTATCATTTCCTTGCTTCTTTAAGCACATACCAATGAAATGGTTTTTTAAATTTTTGAATTTTTCTTTGATTAAGATTTAGATTGAGAGTTTTTTCTTTATTTTTGATAGCACACAAAAATACTTTTCTATTCTTATAAAATTACCGTATTAAAGGCCCTCGTTATAGTTCTTGATAAGTAAATGGAGAGTTTGTTGCACCCAAAGAAGTCAATTATTCAACTTTCACAAATCCAAGAGGTAGTTCGTTGACTTTACATATTTTTGCTGGATTCTAACTTGATTGTTGATCTTGCATATTTTTGTGCCTCTTTGTTTTAACAAATCAAAGTTCATAGCTTTCTCTTGCTAGTTAAGGCCAAGGAGAAGTTGATGAAGTTAGCAAATCTTCGTGATAACCAAAATGAAGAAACTTTCAGAAAGACACCTAAGGTAATTGTATACATCCAATTACCTATTTAGAAAGACTTCTTGTAATTAAGTCATAGTTGCTCTTTTTATCTTGTGTTTGAGTTGTTTGTTATTACTACTATCAAATCAATTAACTAGTTTGATGCTTGTATCTTTTGATTTTGAGTGTTTGATCTTGTTTAAATTTAGTTAGTTTGATGTTAACAATAAAGTATTGAGTATGTGTGAAAAAGTTGATTGAGTTTGAGTTTAATATATATAATTATATGTTTTTTTTCTTCAGGAAGCAAACTTAGAATCGCTTAGAAATGGTAGACGTTCCAGAGCCTAGCCATCAACGTCATGATCACAAAGCAATATCACTTAGGAACACTTAATTGTTTTCATGAACTTTAAAGTTTGATATAGTTATTTTGTATGGTCAATTTCTTTACTAATGTTTTGGTTTTTGATGTAATTTTAAAATTCTATGTATGGATATTATGTTATTACTTTTTAATAGATTATATGAATGAGATTCAGTTTTTTTTAATTAGTTTTGTGTATTTTAATTATATGCATAATACTTATGAATATTTTTTATTTTAATTTTAGATTAATTGTTATTTAATAAGCCATAAAACTAAAATTAATGAAAAATACAACAAAAAATGTCACTGAAAAATAAAACAAAATTATATCATTTTGCGACGGTTCAAACCGTCGCAAAGAGTATTTAGCGGCGGTTGCTAACTGTCGCAATTCTCAGTAGAAACAAAAACAACAATTGCGTTTAACGACGGTTTGAACCGTCGCAAATATAACGTGAAGGCTGTTGGAACGACAGTTTTTAGAACCGTTGCAAAACAGCCTCGCGACGCACGAATCTGCGACAGTTATAAAACCGTCGCAATTGTATAATTGCGGCGGTTACAACCGTCGCAA
>NC_021163.2:35895993-35896353 GCF_000331145.2 Cicer arietinum | reverse complement strand
GCATTAAATTCTCCGTAAAGGATTCACCGCACTTAATTTAATTTATTTATCGACGAGTAATTCTAAACGGCGTCAAAATATCTTTTTGATCATATAAACTCCAAAATATTATTAACTTTGGCTAAAAAGCCTCCGAGCCAAAATCCAAAATACACAAAAATACATAAAGTATACTTTTAAAATTGTGGGTCTTACATTACTACCCTCCTAAAATTAGTTTCGTCCTCGAAACTATGCGTCGATAAATAGCTCTGGGTGTTGTTCTCTCATCTTGCCAATGAAACATCCTTGGTCCTTAATCGCTTAATCTTCCTATCATCAATTCTCACAGGTGGTACTTCGAATGACAAGTTATCCTTC
>NC_021163.2:35891194-35895493 GCF_000331145.2 Cicer arietinum | reverse complement strand
GAGTTGTTTGTTATTACTACTATCAAATCAATTAACTAGTTTGATGCTTGTATCTTTTGATTTATAGTGTTTGATCTTGTTTAAATTTAGTTAGTTTGATGTTAACAATAAAGTATTGAGTATGTGTGAAAAAGTTGATTGAGTTTGAGTTTAATATATATAATTATATGTTTTTTTTCTTCAGGAAGCAAACTTAGAATCGCTTAGAAATGGTAGACGTTCCAGAGCCTAGCCATCAACGTCATGATCACAAAGCAATATCACTTAGGAATACTTAGTTGTTTTCATGAACTTTAAAGTTTGATATAGTTATTTTGTATGGTCAATTTCTTTACTAATGTTTTGGTTTTTGATGTAATTTTAAAATTCTATGTATGGATATTATGTTATTACTTTTTAATAGATTATATGAATGAGATTCAGTTTTTTTTAATTAGTTTTGTGTATTTTAATTATATGCATAATACTTATGAATATTTTTTATTTTAATTTTAGATTAATTGTTATTTAATAAGCCATAAAACTAAAATTAATGAAAAATACAACAAAAAATGTCACTGAAAAATAAAACAAAATTATATCATTTTGCGACGGTTCAAACCGTCGCAAAGAGTATTTAGCGGCGGTTGCTAACTGTCGCAATTCTCAGTAGAAACAAAAACAACAATTGCGTTTAACGACGGTTTGAACCATCGCAAATATAACTTGAAGGCGGTTGGAACGACAGTTTTTAGAACCGTTGCAAAACAGCCTCGCGACGCACGAATCTGCGACAGTTATAAAACTGTCGCAATTGTATAATTGCGGCGGTTACAACCGTCGCAAATATCATTTTTAACCGTCGCAAACTCTTTTTATTTTTTGTAGTGAAAAAGTCTAGATGAAATCGAGGACCGACATGCCCTTCTAGCATTCTTCTTTTAAATTTGTAACTGTGATTCGGCTTCCGCTTCAGATTTCAAACACTAGCCATCATTTTGATAAAAAATATGAATTTCTATCCATTTCATTCAAGTGGTTCAAAAATACCGATTTCGATCCATTTTATTCAGGCGAGTTTCGTACCCCTCGACAAAAATGGACCATAATCTGTATTTTCAAACCAGCCAATGGCTAGTGTTTGAAATCTGACGCGAAACCTAAAACACTGTTATATATTTAGGAGAAGAATGTTCAAAGGGTCTCTTGGTCTTCAATTTCATCTGGACTTTTCGGGCGATTTTCGTACCACCCGAAAAAAAGGATAGACATTTGTTTTTTCAAACCAGACGATGGTTAGTTTTTTAAATCTGACGCGGAACCCGAAATATTGTTATAAATTTAGGAGAATATTTTTTTTTTTAAAAGTAATTAAAACGAACAAAGAATAAATCAGGAAATGCTTTTGGATAAATAATTGAGTCATTATAATTTACAAGCAGCGGAAAAGTTTCTCCAATTACAAATCCAAAACATTTCTACATAAACATCAAATGGTACATGGAACCCATTCAAAGATGATATAAAACTGATAATATTTGTATAAGTACAGTTTTCCAGAACTAAAATACTCCAAACCAAAAAGAAGGACCCCTAGTCCCTATACATCATCCTAATCTGATCATCCTACCAAAAACTATACACCCTGAGTAATCTCCACGCGCCCCGTGAGATCCTCCTAACACAACCGCAGTCAAGCATTCCCATCTCCATCCCTGTCCGTAGGGTACGAACCAGTAGGGCCGTCCTGACTCTCATCTGAGGGCAAAGCCCAGATTTCCACAATAGTGTAAAGGGTCACCAACCAGAAAATAACAGTTAACACATAGCAGTTAAGTTTTTGAATGCTCAAAACAACTTTTTAACTAAGCATGCACCTTAACAGGATTTTCAATGTGCGAAAAGTTCATACATTACATTGCCAATGAAAATGAAGGTAAAATGCAGTTCTCGATCTCCTAATTAACACATGATAAAACAAAACATGGATAGATTCATGAGCAATTAATCATACAACTAAAAATGAGGATTTTCACTGAGCCAATCGATTGGGCAATCGATTGGGGTGAAGATTTTTAATGGAAACAGAAACCTGGGCTGAATTCAATCGATTGGTAAATCGATTGATTGGTTCCTGAGCCCCTGGTTTCGAGCCAATCGATTTCCTAATCGATTTGGTGAGGGATTCTTAATGAAAACAGGATCCTGGGCTGAATTCAATCGATTGGTAAATCGATTGATTGGTTCCTGAGCCCCTGACTTAAGGCCTAATCGATTGGGCAATCGATTTCGAAAGGGATTTTAAAAAGGCTGATTTACAAAATCGATTGGCTAATCGATTTTGTTCATTTGGCCAAGCCCCTGTCTTTCATCCAATCGATTGGGAAATCGATTTCCCTGATCAGTTTTCCAAAAATTCATGAATTAACCTAAGTCATTCCTAATCAAGTCCACAACCTAACACTTAGCAATTCCTACGCGATTACTACGACACACGAAGGTTCGATAACCATCATACTCACACACAATACACAACACATAGCACTTAACACCTTCATCTCAGTTATCACGATAAATCAAAATTCGAATCACTCAATCATAAACTCAAATCAAACATGACTCGCGTGCCAGGCACCCTAATGCAATGCGTATATGCCAAAATGCATGGACTCGGAATTCCAAACCAAAACCCTCCTCGAAGGGCCGTAAATCATAATTGTACCGCCTATCGCAGGCCAAAGTACCAATTACCGAGGTGCCACCTATCACGGGTCAGCACAACTTACCAAAACGTAAATCGTAAACGTACCACCTATCACGGGTCAGTACTGTTTACCGAGGTGCCACCTATCACGGGTCAGCACGATTTACTAAAAGAAAAAGCGTAAGTCGTAAACGTACCGCCTATCACAGGCCAAAGTACTGTTTACCGAGGTGCCACCTATCACGGGTCAGCACAACTTACCAAAACGTAAATCGTAAACGTACCACCTATCACGGGTCAGTATTGTTTACCGAGGTGCCACCTATCACGGGTCAGCACGATTTACCAAAATGAAATGCATGAGCATACACAGACTTCATCCACAACAATCGTTAAGCAAATGCAGATATTAAAAGATTCCCCATTTTTAATACTCATTTGACTTAAACGATTTTCACAACAAACATTAAGCAAACAAAAATATTAAGAGATTCCCCATTCTTAATACTCTTTTAACTTAAACGATTTTCCAAAACAACATTAAGTAAACCGAGATATTAAAAGATTCCCCATTTTTAATACTCGTTTAACTCTAATGGTTTTCACGCCAACTCCAAAACAACATTAAGTAAACCGGGATATTAAAAGATTCCCCATTTTTAATACTCGTTTAACTTAAACGATTTTCTCAAACACACATTAAGTAAACCGAGATATTAAAAGATTCCCCATTTTTAATACTCGATTAACTCTAATGGTTTTCAAATTTCACAACAAAACCAACTCAAAACATATTATCAAATACGACGAACACAAATCAACAGAACATAACATAAGCATACACAAATGAGTTAAGTTCATTTTCCACGAACACAAATCAACACAACATAACACTCAAACACATCAAATTTCATTTACCCATAATCATACACAAATGAGTTAAGTTCATTTTCCACGAAACACCCATCAATATCGTCAAGACTAAACTCTAAGACTTTACCCACAGAACCTTAGATTCATTTTCCTAAATCAATACATTCAACCCTAACAAATTCCTTTCCACACAACTACAAATAAGTCCCTAAATGCAAACTAAAAGTTTGGAAGGAGCTCTTACCTTAACGTTAGCTTTAACGTGTGTTTCCGGTACCGCGAGTAAATCCCGTAAAATCTCCGCTCGCAGCGCCGCCTCCAAATTAGTTCACTAGCACCGTAGTGTGGTGGTGAGCAACTTTCCCTTCTATCCCTTTGCGAAACGAAGATTAGATCTAGGTGAAACGGGAAGGTTTGTGTTTTGCGGTTTTGAAATCCCTAACACCGTTTTTCTTCGTTTTCAAATCAAAGAGGAAGAGTGAAGTTGAGCAATCTTCTCTTTCACACTCACCAAACCTTGGGTTTCTAATCTTGAAGAAAAGGAAGCAAAGAAAACGAAAATGGAGGAAGGAGAAATTTGAGTGCGTGAGTAACAGAGGAGGAAGATGGAAATTTTGTGTTTTTCTTTCCTTTCTCTTTCTTTCCTTTCTTTTTCCTTTCTCCCTTTTTCCTTTTTATACCCTTTTCTTTTCCTTTTCCTTCCTTCTAATTTCCTTTTTTTTCCCTCCAAACAAACATATATA
>NC_021163.2:35886974-35890580 GCF_000331145.2 Cicer arietinum | reverse complement strand
GTCTGTTGCACCATCTCCGGTCCGACAATCATACTTTCGCCGTCCTTATACCAACACAAGGGCGTTTGACACTTGCGCCCATATAAAGCCTCATATTGTGCCATTCCGATACTTGCGTGGAAACTATTGTTGTAGGTGAACTCAATCAACGGAAGTACATCATCCCAACTTCCTCTATCATCTAATACACATGCTCTCAACAGATCTTCAAGGGACTGATTCGTCCTTTCAGTCTGTCCGTCCGTTTGTGGATGGTAAGCTGAACTCAATCGTAGTTTCGTTCCCAACGCTTCGTGCAATGCTCCCCAAAAATGTGATGTGAACTTCGGATCACGGTCTGATACAATACTCGATGGTACCCCGTGTAACCTCACAATTTCAGCAATGTAGATCTCTGTTAGCTGATCTACCTTATATGTGGTCTTTACCGGCAAAAAGTGAGCGGATTTAGTCAGTCGGTCTACTATCACCCATATAGAATCATTCTTCCTCCTTGTTTTTGGCAATCCAGTTATGAAATCCATGGAAATGCTGTCCCACTTCCATTCGGGTATATCTAAAGGTTGCAACATCCCAGCAGGTCGCTGATGTTCCACCTTCGCTTTCTGACAAGTTAGACAAGTGGATACATACTCCGCTACATGTTTCTTCATTCCTGGCCACCAATAATGTTGTCTCAAATCCTGATACATCTTTGTTGCTCCAGGATGAATACTCAACTTGCTCTTATGAGCCACTTCTAAGACTGTTTTCCTGATATCTGTAATTCCTGGTACACAAATCCTGCCATTACATCGCAAAATATCATCTGACCCAATCTTGAACTCAGTTGTCTTCCCTTGAACTATCAGATTCCTCTTCTCTTGTATTAAGACATCATCTTGAGAATTTGCAATGTCTTCAAGTAATCCACTCGAAATCTTAATCATTCCGAATTTCAAAATTCCCGGTGCAAACTCTACGTTCAAGTGTAGGTCTTTGAAAGCTTCCCACAACTCTTGTTGTCTGGCCATAATTGTTGAAGACACCGATACACTTCTTCTACTCAACGCATCAGCCACTACATTGGCCTTCCCAGGGTGGTACTGCAGTGTGAAATCAAAATCCTTGAGAGTCTCCATCCATCGTCTCTGGCGCATGTTCAACTCCTTCTGATCAAACAAATACTTCAAACTTTTATGGTCACTGAACACGGTGAACGTGCACCCATATAAATAGTGCCTCCAGATCTTCAATGCAAAAATAACCGCAACAAGCTCCAAATCATGAGTAGGATAGTTTCTCTCATGATTCTTCAATTGCCTTGAGGCATAAGCTACAGCTTTCTTGTGTTGCATTAGAACACATCCCAAACCTTGGTGAGATGCATCACAATAAACTTTATAGGGTTCTTCTGATTGCGGTAATACCAATACTGGTGAGGTCATCAATTTTCTCTTTAGTAACTGAAAATTTTCCTCACACTTCTCTGTCCATGCGAACAGTTGATCCTTTCTGGTATGTTGTGTCAACGGAGTCACAATCTTTGCAAAACCTTCAATAAACCTCCTGTAGTACCCTGCCAGTCCCACGAAGCTTCGTATGTCAGTGACAGTCTGAGGCTGTTTCCAAGCAAGAACCGCCTCAATCTTAGCCGGATCTACAACGATTCCTTTCTGGGTTATTACATGTCCTAAGAAGTTCACTTTTTCTAGCCAAAACTCACACTTCGACAAATTGGCATATAACTGCTTCTCGCATAAAATCTCAAGAACTTGACGTAAGTGTTCTCCATGCTCTTCTTCAGTTCTCGAGTAAATTAATATATCATCAATGAACACCAAAACAAATTTATCAAGGAATGGACTAAAGATTCTGTTCATGTAGTCCATGAAAATTGCTGGTGCATTGGTAACTCCAAACGGCATAACTAGATATTCATAATGTCCATAACGGGTTCTGAAAGCAGTTTTCTGAATATCTCCTTCCCTTACTCGAATCTGATGGTAACCCGACTTCAAGTCAATCTTCGAAAATATCGCGGCCCCTCTCAATTGATCCATTAAGTCATCGATGTGTGGCAAAGGATAACGATTCTTAATAGTTGCCTTATTAAGTTGTCTATGTTCCACACATAAGCGCGAGCTTCCGTCCTTCTTCTTAACTAGCAAAACTGGAGCTCCCCACGGTGACACACTTGGTCTTAAAAATTTCCTCTCCAACAAGTCTTCAATTTGGCTTTTGAGTTCATTTAATTCCAATGGCGACATTTGATACGGTGCCATTGAAATTGGTCCCGTTCCTAGGTGCAAATCAATGAAAAATTCCACTTCTCTTACCGGTGGCAATCCTGGAATTTCCGTTGGAAATACGTCCCGGTACTCATTGACAAGCATCACATCTTCTATGTTCACATTTATCTTTGCCTCCACATTAGCTAGGGACAAAAACTCATGAGTCCCTTCTCTTAGCGACACTCGGAGTTTGTTAGCGGCTAGATATTTAACAACTCCTGGTTCGGGGAAAAGAACCAATTTACGAGCGCAATCCAAGATCACGTAATGATACGACATCCAATCCATACCGAGAATGACCTCGAGTGATTGTAGGGGTAAACAAATCAAATTAATCAAGAAGTCTCTATTTTGTATAGTTACTTGACAATGTAAACATGCGGAGTTTACTATCAAAGTCTTAACAGGTGAATTTCACTGTGCCAATCGATTGGGAAATCGATTTGGATGAAGGAATTTTGTAAAATTTGAACTCTGGGCTCAATTCAATCGATTGGGGAATCGATTGAATGAAGGACTGAGCTCCAGTACTAATGCCAATCGATTTCCAAATCGATTTTGTCAGTTTTGCTGAGTTCCTGTCTTTCTGCCAATCGATTTCCAAATCGGAAACATCGGAAACATCGAAGCACTTGTCCCAACTGTCTTCCGAAATTCTGGTTCTCTGGGCGACTCTGCCCACCGTTGTTATTTTGTGGTCGATTATAAGGTTTAGCAACCTGCTTTCCCTTGTTTTGATAATTCACCTGACTAGGGCCTCCTGAATTAAAATTCCCTCCTCGACTAGCCCTCTTACTTTTCATATCCTCCACTTCTCTACATTTTTCTACAAGCGCTTGGAAACGTTGAATTCCCAAGGGTAAGACGGAGTCTTGAATCTCAAACTTCAGCCCGTCTTGGAAACGATGACACATGAATGGTTCATCAATCTCTTCACGGAAAAACCTGAAGTGCCTCGATAGCGATTCAAACTTAGCAGCATGTTCGCCCACGGTCATGTTCCCCTGATGAAGTTTCAGAAAATCATCACCCAGTTTAGTCCTGGTACTCATCGGGAAGTATTTGTCTAAAAACTTCCTTTTGAATGATTCCCAGTTTACCTCCTCGTGAGCTGATCCCATCAATAACCTTGCACTCCTCCACCAGTACTCAGCATCCCCCAATAGCATATAAGTGGCATAGTTGACCTTCACTCCCGCCTGACAGTTAATCATTTCGAAGATCTTCTCCACTTCTTGGATCCATTGATCCTCCTTCTCCGAATTCTCATCCCCTTTAAACTTGGGAGGATTGTAACGACGAAAGTCTTCTAATCCTCTTGACTCTGCAGCAC
>NC_021163.2:35863390-35886927 GCF_000331145.2 Cicer arietinum | reverse complement strand
AAAGTATTTACACTTCAAAAGGTGGTACATAGACCTCATCATAATAAAATGTCAAACAGACAATATTAGTACAAGTACAACTTTCCAAATTAAAATACTGCAACCCAAAAAGAAGGACGTCTAGTCCCTATACATCAACCTAATCTGATCATCCTACCAAAAACTATACACCCCGAGAGATCTCCACGCGCCCCGTGAGATCCTCCTACATAGCTCCAGTCAAGCATTCCCATCTACATTCCCCTCCGTGGGGTATGAACCGGTAGGGTCGTCCTGACTCTCATCTGAGGGCAAAGCCCAGATTTCCACAATAGTTGTAAAGGGTCACCGACCGTAATTAACAGATAACACATAACATTTAAGTCTTAAATGCACAAAATAACCTTTCAACTAAGCATGCACCTTAAAAGGATTTTCCATATGCTAAAAGTTCATATAATGCTTGCCAATTAACAATGAGCTCAAAATGAAGTTCTCAAACCATCAAGTAATACATAACTGACCAAAGCATTGATAAATCAATTGAGCAATCGATTATCTAACTCAAAATGAGGACTTTTGCTGAGCCAATCGATTGCCAAATCGATTTGGTCAGTTCTGCTGAGTTTTTGCATGACCAAATCGATTTCTAAGTCGATTTTGTCAGTTTTGATGAGTCCCTGTGTTGCCAAATCGATTTCCAAATCGATTTTGGCAGTTTTGCTGAGTTCCTGCCTCTCTGCCAATCGATTTCCAAATCGATTTCTTAAAAGAATTTGAAAGACATATTTATACAATCGATTGGCAAATCGATTAGGTTAAAATAGTGAACTTCCTGCAACTCATCCAATCGATTGGGAAATCGATTTCCCTGCTTATTCTTCCAAAAATACTTAAACTAATTCAATCACACTCACACATAACTCCAAAACTTAACACTTAGCAATTCCCACACAATCACCACGAAGAATTGGTTTTCGAAATAGTTTTACAATCCATCGCACTCACACATGATAATTGTGCCAAGCACCCTAATGCAATGCGTATATGCCAAAATGCATGGACTCGGAATTCCAAACCAAAACCCTCCTCGAAGGGCCGTAAATCATAATTGTACCGCCTATCGCAGGCCAAAGTACCAATTACCGAGGTGCCACCTATCACGGGTCAGCACGATTTACTAAAATGCGTAAATCATAAACGTACCCCCTATCACGGGTCAGTACAGTTTACCGAGGTGCCACCTATCACGGGTCAGCACAACTTACTAAACGTAAACCGTAAACGTACCACCTATCACGGGTCAGTACAGTTTACCGAGGTGCCACCTATCACGGGTCAGCACAACTTACTAAACGTAAACCGTAAACGTACCCCCTATCACGGGTCAGTACAGTTTACCGAGGTGCCACCTATCACGGGTCAGCACGATTTACTAAAAGAAAAAACGTAAGTCGTAAATGTACCGCCTATCACAGGCCAATACAGTTTACCGAGGTGCCACCTATCACGGGTCAGCACAACTTACTAAACGTAAACCGTAAACGTACCACCTATCACGGGTCAGTACCACCTATCACGGGTTCAGCACGATTTACCAAAATGAAATGCATGAGCATACACAAACTTCATCCACAACAATCGTTAAGCAAATGCAGATATTAAAAGATTCCCCATTTTTAATACTCATTTGACTTAAACGATTTTCACAACAAACATTAAGCAAACAAAAATATTAAGAGATTCTCCATTCTTAATACTCTTTTAACTTAAACGATTTTCCAAAACAACATTAAGTAAACCGGGATATTAAAAGATTCCCCATTTTTAATACTCGTTTAACTTAAACGATTTTCTCAAACACACATTAAGTAAACTGAGATATTAAAAGATTCCCCATTTTTAATACTCGATTAACTCTAATGGTTTTCAAATTTCACAACAAATCCAACTCAAAACATATTATCAAATACGACGAACACAAATCAACACAACATAACATAATCATACACAAATGAGTTAAGTTCATTTTCCACGAACACAAATCAACACAACATAACACTCAAACACATCAAATTTCATTTACCCATAATCATACACAAATGAGTTCAGTTCATTTTCCACGAAACACCCATCAATATCGTCGAGACCTAACTCTAAGACTTTACCCACATAACCTTAGATTCATTTTCCTAAATCAATACATTCAACCCTAACAAATTCCTTTCCACACAACTACAGATAAGTCCCTAAATGCAAACTAAAAGTTTGGAAGGAGCCCTTACCTTAACGTTAGCTTTAACGTGTGTTTCCGGTACCGCGAGTAAATCCGGTAAAATCTCCGCTCGCAGCGCCGCTTCCAAATTATTTCACTAGCACCGTAGTGTGGTGGTGAGCAACTTTCCCTTGTATCCCTTTGCGAAACGAAGCTTAGATCTAGGTGAAACGAGAAGGTTTGTGTTTTGCGGTTTTGAAATCCCTAACACCGTTTTTCTTCGTTTTCAAATCAAAGAGGAATAGTGAAGTTGAGCAATCTTCTCTTTCACACTCACCAAACCCTGGGTTTCTAATCTTGAAGAAAAGGAAGCAAAGAAAAACGAAAATGGAGGAAGGAGGAATTTGAGTGCGTGAGTAACAGAGGAGGAAGATGGAAATTTTGTGTTTTTCTTTCCTTTCTTTTTCTTTCCTTTCTTTTTCCTTTCTCCCTTTTTCCTTTTTATACCCTTTTCTTTGCCTTTTCCTTCCTTGTTTTTCTTCGTTTTCGAATCAACGAGGAAGAGTGAAGTTAAGAAATCTTCTCTTTCACACTCAAGAAACCTTGGGTTTCTAATCTTGAAGAAAGGAAGCAAAGAAAAACGAAAATGGAGGAAGGAGGGATTTGCTCGTGAAGTGACAAAGGAAGAAGATGGAAATTTGGTTTTTTTCTTTCCTTTCTCTTTCTTTCCTTTCGTTTTCCTTTTTATACTCTTTTCTTTTCCTTTTCCTTCCTTCTAATTTCCTTTCTTTTTCCCTCCAAACAAACATATATATATATATTAAATATAACTTAACAAATATCTCTAAATATCTAGATATTTGTTAAATTACCATTTCACCCGTAACACATTAAATTCTCCGTAAAGGATTCACCGCACTTAATTTAATTTATTTATCGACGAGTAATTCTAAACGGCGTCAAAATATCTTTTTGATCATATAAACTCCAAAATATTATTAAATTGTGCAATATTCCTTTTCCCACCTTCCGTTGAGTCGGCGAGGACAAGTATAGGACACATGTAGTGACACCCTACATCAATAGTTAAAACATAAGTACAGTTAATATATAAGTTTGTTTAATACATAAGTAATTACATAAGCAAGTAAGTAGTAAGTAATTAATTACCTCGGGAATACTCTTCAAACCGACGTTGCAACTCCCGGTTTCACTCTCCATTTGTATTTCAGGTTGGAGCTGAACCGGAAGTTGCTTGTCTTTATTCGTATTCACCAAGAGTGCCACTTGCTCCGATAAGATTCTGAGCTTCTCTAATACTTCCTCGTTGGAAGGTTTTTGGCGCTTCTCTTGAGGAAAAAAGCTTTTGGGAGTTACGCCAAATCCTTTCCCCCTCACTCGACCGGAATACTCAGGGACATTAAACACTTTCCCAAGAATGTCCCTGCACGTATCCTTGTTGCCCTCTTGAGTTTCAGAACTTTGTTCAATAGTTTCCTAAAATACATGTAACATTAAAAAGATAAGTTCAATAGCATTTTTAAAATACAATATTAAAAAATATTAAAGTGATAATATACTTACACAAAGTTCTACAACTTTCTTGACATTTTCATTATCAACCACTCCTTCTTTGTTAACACGCGCTTCCTTCCATAAGATATGACGACCCAAGGGTTGATCGGCTTGGGTGTCTTTTCTCTATTCGTTAAAATCATAAACAAAATAATACAAATTAGTTACACACTATAGTTTATAATACAAATTACAAGTGATGTTTAATTACTTACAATTTTTTGTTCAAGGCGTGCATATCCCATACGTGATTTCTTGTATGGGTGTTTTGGGTTGCTTGCCCGTTCGCGATTTGCCTTACTAATATTCTATATAAAAAAAAAATAGCAATTGTGTAAAAATTTAAAATACGCTACGAATATGAATAATAAAACACAAATGCTAATAAATTAATCACTTACGACAAACGCCGGGTCAGAACGTTTGGAAACAAATGCACTCCATTCATCCTTTGATATATAATGTTGATATATCTTTGGAGGTTCAGCATTTGTGTTTCCTTCTCTATCTTTTAGATAGAAATTTGAGAGATGGGATCTAAATCCACGATGGATTTTCCCAGCAACTCTCAAAACATATGACTTTCGTTCCTCATCAAGAACAAAAGTGGTCTGCAATGAAAACAATTATAAGTAATGTATTTTACAGAAAAAAAATTATAAATGACAAAAGAGTAGATCAAAATATTTACTTGAATGTCATTCCAGATGATATCTTTGGCATCCTTCAACGCCTTATCTCTCCAGTTGTCTATTGTTATTGGGACATTTTGACGAACAACAGCCCCAATGTAGCTTACAAACATGGAGCTGTTGGGGTCAACTGGCTGACCACTCTCGTTCCAGCCAACCTAATAAACTCATATAGTAAGTACATGCCCTAAACCCTAAAAAAAGATAAAAAAACACACAGCAAACAGAGTATATATAGTATACCTCAAATTTAATGCCACTGCTCCGTGCTTTAATCACCCTTTGCATGATAGTTGCACCACGTTTGACTTCTTTTTCGTAAGTCTTAGAGGTGCCAACTTCTTCATTTTGAACTTCTAAATCTTTGTTTGTATCCATTTAACTACAACAAGTTCAACATGCACTTTAGTATAACATCAACAAGCTCAACATGGATCATGCATTATTATAAACAAACTCAACATGTATCAGTATATCTTAAAAAAGCTCAACATGCATTCTAATGATTACAAAAATTTAATAACATCAATACCTGAATAATGATGGTTCGAAGAAAGACGAAATGCAAAGAAAAGAGGGTTTGCAGAAAGTTCACAGAAATATGGTTCACAGAAATACGGTTTGAAGAAATACGTAATGAGGGTTACGTATTTCAATGAAAATATATTGTGTGAAATGGGAGAGATGATCTTGGATGGAAATAAGGTTCGAAATGAAGGAGATGATCGTGGAAATAAGGTTCGTAAAGGACGGGATGATAGGGTTTGCAAAAGAAGAGAAGAAATGAAGGTTGAGATGAAGGTTACGTAATGAAGAGGAAACTGAAGAGGTAACTGTTATATATACGTAACACTTTTACAGCGCTTTTTATAAGCCTTTTACAGCGCTTATTTTGTAAAGCGCTCTAAAAGGCTTCTTTAGTTAAATTTTTAAAAGGCTCTTTTACAGCGCTTTTTTCAAATAAGCGCTGTAAAAGACCTCCGTGTGTTATTATGTTATTTGAATGCCTTTTACAGCGCTTTTTTCAAATAAGCGCTGTAAAAGACCTCCGTGTGTTATTATGTTATTTGAATGCCTTTTACAGCGCTTTTTTCAAATAAGCGCTGTAAAAGACCTCCGTGTGTTATTATGTTATATGAATGCCTTTTACAGCGCTTTCACACATAAGCGCTCTAAAAGGCTTCTTTAGTTAAATTTTTAAAAGGCTCTTTTACAGCGCTTTTTTCAAATAAGCGCTGTAAAAGACCTCCGTGTGTTATTATGTTATATGAATGCCTTTTACAGCGCTTTCACACATAAGCGCTCTAAAAGGCTTCTTTAGTTAAATTTTTAAAAGGCTCTTTTACAGCGCTTTTTTCAAATAAGCGCTGTAAAAGACCTCCGTGTGTTATTATGTTATTTGAATGCCTTTTACAGCGCTTTTACACATAAGCGCTCTAAAATGTCTCTTTATGTTAATTTTAAGAGGCTCTTTTACAGCGCTTTTCCCAAATAAGCGCTGTAAAAGACCTCCGTGTGTTATTATGTTATATGAATGTTTTTTAAAGCCTTTTACAGCGCTTTTCCACATAAGCGCTCTAAAATGTCTCTTTATGTTAATTTTAAAAGGCTCTTTTACAGCGCTTTTTCCAAATAAGCGCTGTAAAAGGCCTTATTGTTTTTGTGTTTTGTTATGTTATGTTATTTTTTAAACAAGCTCAACATGCATGCAAAACCCACATAGTAGTAACTGGTCACCACAAAAATCCCTTCCTCTTCACCAAACTCTTCTCCTTTTATGCATCTTCTTCACAAACATCAAAGCTTACTCTTTCACAATTCAATCTCCACCTCAACACCCTTTTTATCTCTTTACATTCTCTTTCCTTCTTAAATCGAAACTTAATTGGTATTCAGGATCATTGCCATGTTGCGAAAAATGGGTTTGTGTCTGGTGTTTTTGGGGATTCCCATGATGCGTACAAGGTGTTTGAAGAAATGGGTTTGTGTCTGATGTTTTTTGGATTCCCATGATGCGTACAAGGTGTTTGAAGAAATGGGTTTGTGTCTGATGTTTTTTGGATTCCCATGATGCGTACAAGGTGTTTGAAGAAATTAGGTGTCTGATGAATATTATTTTTAAAGCTTTTTTACAGCGCTTTGTCAAATAAGCGCTGTAAAATGTCTTTTTTACTCACTTTCAAAAGAGTCGTTTACAGCGCTTTGTGTGAAAAGCGCTGTAAAAGGTATAAAACACTCATTATTTTATTTTTAAAAGGATCTTTTACAGCGCTTTTTAAGATAAGCGCTGTAAAATGTCTCTTTATTTTATTTTTGTGTTTGGTTTATTTGGGTTGGGATGACATTAAAAACATTTTTATCATTGTTTATTGGATTAAAAATATTGTTATCATTGTCTTTATCACAATACTTTAGGAGATGATGAATTATTAGAAATGAGTATTCTGAAGAATCTATATATATATATGCACTGAGCAAAAGAGAATCTCTCTATTCAGTTCAGTTCAGTTCATGTAAATTACTAATTTATATTCAGTTCAGTTCATGTAAATCAAGCTAAATATAAAACACTCATTGTTACATGAACTTGGTATAAAACACTCAAATCAAGCTAAATATAAGCAGAAAATAAATTAATCAGAAAATAAATTAATCAGAACTTAGTATAAAACACTCAATTCAGATTACATGCATATTTACAATAACACAGTTCAGATTACATGCATAGCTTATATAAAACAATTAAACATATATATACATTAAGATGCCCTTCTTCTTTTCCTGGTGACATTCACATTTGTTTGTCCATTTACAATACGAAACGATGGATTAATCCAAATTCCCTCATCATGATCATCTCTAAGATATAAACCATCATCAGTTGAATCAATTTCATGTGGTTGTTGTGATGTTGCAAATAAAAGATCATTACCAACATCTTCATCATTATTGTTATCATCACTTATTTTATTGGTCGATAGGACAACAGACCATTTATCATTAGAAGGATCAGTGACATAAAACACTTGTTGAGCTTGCGACGCTAAAATAAAAGGCTCGTCTTTGTATCCCACCCTATTAAAATCGACAAGCAAGAATCCTGACTCATCAATCCGAACGCCATTATTATTATCGACCCACTTGCAACCAAATATGGGAACACGAAACATTGTGTAGTCTAACTCCCATATGCGCTCGATAACCCCAAAATATGATAGATTTGCATATATTGGGTTTTTGTCTTTTGCACTTGAGACATGCATCGCTTCAGCTACGAGAGTGACTCCACTATTTTGCATAGTGGTCTGATCATCTTGTTCTTTGGTATAAAATGTGTAGCCGTTAATAACATAACCAGTGTAAGAAAAGACATGTAAGCTCGGACCATTTGCTAGCCACCTCAATCTATTTGAAATTGATCCGGGGTCTATATCAAATTTTGACATTATGTGATTTTTTAACCATGTTACAAAACTTCGATTGTGCTCTCGAGTTATCCAATTTTGATTCCTATTCATGTTCAAACGAGATAACTGATCAATGTGTATTGTAACATACGGTTGAACCTCATCATCATTGTGCAGAACATACAATTGTGCCTGCTCCCATTCTGTCCTTGATATAGTCAGTAGTCTCCTTCCAGTTATCCCTTCTCCTGATAGTCTTCCCGAATGACGAGACATGGGAAGCCCTATGGATTCAACATTGGACAGATATTCAGTACAAAATTCAGCAGCCTCTTCAACAATGTATCGTTCAGCAATACAACCTTCTGGTCGACTTCTACTTTTTACGTACCCTTTTAATATTTTCATATATCGTTCTATCGGATACATCCATCTCATATAAGCTGGCCCACAAAGTTGTGTCTCCTTAACCAGATGAACAGTAAGGTGAACCATTATATCAAAAAACGATGGTGGGAAATACATTTCAAGCTCACACAAAGTAACAACAATTTCCCTCTGCAATGTCGGTAATTTCTGAGGGTCGATCACTTTACTACAAATTTCCCTGAAGAAGAAACATAATCTAGTTAAGGCTAGTCGAACTTTTTCAGGTAAAATGGAACGTATACCTATTGGTAGCAAATGCTCCATTATAATATGACAATCATGGGTCTTCAAACCTTTTAACTTGAGGTCTTTCATACAAACCAAATTTTTAATGTTCGAAGAGTATCCTTCTGGAACTTTAACTTCGTGTAGAAATTTACATAAAACAATTTTTTCCTTTCTAGATAGAGTATGAGCGGCTGGAGGTAGATATGTGCGATTTCCTTTCTTTACTGGAGCCAGTTCATTTCTTATTCCCATATCGACCAAGTCCAATCTTGCATTGACGCCATCTTTAGACTTTCCTGGAACATTGAGTAACGTACCAATAACACTTTCAAATACATTTTTTTCAATATGCATCACATCGAGGAAATGTCTTACATACAATGACTTCCAATATGGCAATTCAAAGAAAATTGACTTTTTCTTCCACCCAGTTTTCACCAGCTCTCCCGCAAAAGGTTTGCCAAATTTATTGGTCAAACCTTGTACTTTTTCAAGTATTTGATATCCAGTCGGTGCTAAAGGAGCTTTACCTTCCTCTGATTTTCCATTGAATGCATTTCTCCACCCACGATACTGATGACTATAAGGTAAAAATCTACGATTTCCAAGAAACACATTCTTCTTACAATGTTTCAACCGCATCCAATTTGTACTCTCTTCACATATAGGACATGCACACTGACCTTTAATGCTATATCCTGATAAATTACCATATGCTGGAAAATCATTAATTGTGCTGAACAACATAGCCCTCAAATTGAAACATTCTTTCTTATACCCATCATAAACTTCCACACTTGTCTCCCACATACTTTTTAAATCTTCGATTAGAGGAGTCAAGTATACGTCGATATCATTCCCCGATTGTTCGTACCAATAACACTTTCAAATACATTTTTTTCAATATGCATCACATCGAGGAAATGTCTTATATACAATGACTTCCAATATGGCAATTCAAAGAAAATTGACTTTTTCTTCCACCCAGTTTTGACCAGCTCTCCCGCAAAAGGTTTGCCAAATTTATTGGTCAAACCTTGTACTTTTTCAAGTATTTGATATCCAGTCGGTGCTAAAGGAGCTTTACCTTCTTCTGATTTTCCATTGAATGCATTTCTCCACCCACGATACTGATGACTATAAGGTAAAAATCTACGATGTCCAAGAAACACATTCTTCTTACAATGTTTCAACCGCATCCAATTTGTACTCTCTTCACATATAGGACATGCACACTGACCTTTAATGCTATATCCTGATAAATTACCATATGCTGGAAAATCATTAATTGTGCCGAACAACATAGCCCTCAAATTGAAACATTCTTTCTTATACCCATCATAAACTTCCACACTTGTCTCCCACATACTTTTTAAATCTTCGATTAGAGGAGTCAAGTATACGTCGATATCATTCCCCGATTGTTTGGGTCCAGAAATTAACAGAGACAACATCATAAACTTACGCTTCATACATAATCATGGAGGTAAGTTATATATTACCAAAATCACAGGCCACATGCTATGTGAGATGCTTTGAACACCATATGGATTCATTCCATCAGTAGAAAGTGGAAGTCTTAGATTTCTGGACTCTATCCCGAATTCAGGATACTCGTGATCAATTTTTGCCCATTGTGGGGAATCTGCAGGGTGTCGAAACATTCCATCTCTAATTCTTTCATTTGCATGCCATGTCAAGTGTTTTGAATCTTCTTCACTGCGATACATGCGCCTAAATCTTGGTATTATAGGAAAATACCACACAACTTTTGCTGGAGTAGATTCTTTCTTCTTATATCGAGAGACATTGCATTTCGGACACGCCTTAAGTAGTTCATATTCGTTTCGAAATAAAATGCAATCGTTAGGACACGCATGAATCCTTTCGTAACTCATTCCAATAGAACACAAAATCCGTTTAGCCTCGTAGGTTCGACTGGGAAGTTCATTATCATCTGGCAACATATCTTTTATGAGTGTTAATAATTCTGTAAAGCTTTTATCAGACCATCCATTACTCGCTTTTAAGTTGTACAACTTTAATATCGCTGACAGTCTTGTGAATTTAGTACAACCATTATATAATTCTTTCTCTGCATCACTCAACAAACTTTCAAACATTTTAGGACAATCTCGAAGATCTTCTTCAACTGCTTTTGCAATCTCATCAACTCGGTCCGGCTCATATGTATCTGTATCGAAGTCAGTTGAAGCATATGTCGAACTATTCTCAAAATTAATGTTTCCTTTTTTTTTTTCTCACCATGTCTTATCCAACATGTGTAGCTTTGATCAATTCCATTACATACTAGATGTCCTTCTAATTCATCTTCTCTAACACGTTTTCCAAAACAACATTTTAAACAAGGACAAACTACTCTATTTGGATCTTTTGCATTCTTCACTGCAAACTCAACAAACTCCTTCACTCCAATTTCATACTCTTTTGACAATCGATTGGCTGAAATCCATTTCCTATCCATATTATACCACCTATATAAATGCAGTAACAAAAATAATAAGCTTTCAAAACATATCAACAAGTTTCAAAAAGAAACCAATATCAACTAACAATTTCAAAACAGAACAGATTAGAACAGATCATGTGGTATGAGTTTTTGACAATTTCAAAACATAACAGATCATGTGTAGAAGAGATTTAATATATATATAACAATTTTTAGTAGATTTAATATATATATATATATATATATATATATATATATAACAAAACATAACAGATCATGTGTAAAAAATACCTGAGACAACGTAGATGGCCGCACAGTACGTAGAGGATATTAGGGTTCCCAACATATATAATTATTTGAAAGATGTAGAGGATATGAGGGTTTCCAACGTATATAATTATTTGAAAGATTTAGTTTACAACGCTTGTGAAAAAAGCGCTGTAATAGGTAGTTAAATTCAATGAAAGCGCATGTATTTTACAGCGCTTGTGAAAAAAGCGCTGTATTAGGTAGTTCAAATATTTGAAAGCGCATGTGTTTACAACGTTTGTGAAAAAAGCGCTGTAACTGATACGCGAAAGCGCTTCATTTTACAGCGCTTTTTTGACAAGCGCTATAAAAGCCTTATAACGTTATACGCAAACGTTATATGACCTACAACGGCGCTTGTTTTACATCGTTTGTCAACAAAAGCGCTGTAAAAGGCTCCATTATTTTTAAAATATATTTACAACAGCGCTTGTGTTTAGCAAGCGCTGTAAAAGGGGCGCTGTTAAATGTCATTTTTGGCGTAGTGAGAGAACAAAATATACTCTGTATATTTATTAACTAAAGCTCAAATGGTATTTAAAGTAACATCTTAAGCTACAAGCTAGTGAAAGAATGACCGTTAAACAACTATACTATAATTACATACGAAATTATACGTTATAATCACCATCCGCTATAACTTAGAGTACTGTATTGGCCTTTTGCACACAACCGTAATAACAAAATTGTATATTTTCATCACAAAAATCATATTTTGACTTACCCATGCACTGTTGTTTTAATAGTAAATGATCGAGAATCCCAACAATTAATATATATTCCAGGATATATCATATATCTTTCTAAAGAAAAAGCGAAAGAAAGTAATGGGCAGTGTCCACCACTAATTTGGGGACAAACAAGCAAAAACTTGTTATTGGTATATTATATAGTTAAAAAGTATATATATGCACGATCTATCAGTTGCATTTACACATCAGCATTGATCATACGCAATTAACATGCAAACCATTTTTTGCGGAGAATTATTGAAAAAAGATAGTTGTGGAAGTGGGAAAACCACATCCTTTGCTTTGGGGATAAAAAGAAGAGAAGCATAAAAAAAGTAGATATAAGATATTTTGATTATGCCTTCAACTTGTGTAACCACTTTGGGTCGGATGACCATCCAAAGTCAAAGAGTAGCTACAAAACCAACGCTACAAGAAAAAAAACGTTATTTTTAGAGGACAAATGCACCATATTTCTTCAATAAATTGCATTTTTGAGAAATTTTCTAAAAAGCTCATATTTATTAGAAAAACCATGGTCGGAAATAATTTCCAAGGAAAAAATGTAATCGAAAAATATTTTCTAAAAGCGAGTTCCTTGGTAATTTCTTCACAAAAGATCATAGAAAAAGGACTCTAACTTGACATTGTTGCGTACAGTTTTAGAAAATTTTTGAAGAACTGTTTGTAGGAAAATAATGTCATTAGTGTCAGGTGGTGCAACTTTTACTAGATTTTGCTTCATCAACAATTTGACTATATAATTGGTCTTTAATTTTAATAATTTTCGATTTGAAAGTTCCTTCGTCTCTACGTATGGTATTTTATAATAAATTGTCAAGTCCATTATATGCTTTCTCATTATCTTTTGTTTTACCGAAGACATCCATCATTGTGTTAACTATATTCTCAGAAAAATTCTTTTCAATATGCATAACATCAAAGTTATGTCTCAATAAATTATCTTTCCATTAAGAGAGGTCCCAAAAATTAATTTTTTTGGTCCGGTTGCGATAATTTAGGGGGCAAACCGTCTTTTTCTATTACTTCATTTTTGAAGCAATTATTTTTCTTTCTAAATTCATGATTTTGTAGTAAGAACTTACAATGATACTCAATCTACGAACTCTTCCCTCTATATTTCAAGGTAAACACTTTTGTATGCTCCCTGCTACACCAGATGTCATACGCATACAATTCGTTCGTTAATAGTCCACATCAAATCTATCTTCCCGTGATCTCCTATTTCATATTCCAAGGGTCTCTTTCTTCTACCACTGTAACTTATTTGTTTGTCTTGTGCAACTGATCCGCTATCGTACACGGGTCAAATACAATTGATAAAATATAAATAGAGGTAATAACTCAAGTTGTTTCGCAAGGACTTCTGATATAATAATATTAGCCAAATTGAAAATTGAAATTCGAAAGGTTTTTTATTTTTTATTTATATATTTGTTTTAACAGATGAACAAAACGATTAATCCACTTATTCGAGTTTCAGACCTATCATAGATTCTATCAATGAGTTTAATTTCTAATTCGTGATTCTATTCTTATTTGACTATAGAATTGATCAAACAAGCGTAATCAATCGTATGTGAATTTAGTTTCATTGACTAGATTAATCAAACAAGCGTAATCAATCGTATGTGAATTTAGTTTGATTGACTAGATTAAGCATCACAATCATCAAAATATTACAATTAACGATCTAGCGTCGCAAAAATATAATTTAATTAAATTAGAAACTGAAACCAAATTCTGTCAAATGAATTTAATCGATTCTATTGAAATTCAATTTAAGCAATCAGAATATCAATATAATCAAATAAACAAAAATAGAATCATGAATCCTGTAAGACCCATAATTTTAAAGTATACTTTGTGTATTTTTGTGTATTTTAGATTTTGGCTCGGAGGCTTTTTAGCCAAATTTAATAATATTATGGAGTTCATATGATCAAAAAGATATTTTGATGCCATTTAGAATTACTCGTCGATAAATAAATTAAATTAAGTGCGGTGAATCCTTTACGGAGAATTTAATGCGTTACGGGTGAAATGGTAATTTAACAAATATCTAGATATTTTGAGATATTTGTTAAGTTATAATTAACATATAAATATATATATATAAATTTGTTTCTGTGGAATTTGAAAACCATTAGAGTTAAACGAGTATTAAAAATGGGGAATCTTTTAATACCTCGGTTTACTTAATGTGTATTTGAGGAAAATGTTTAAGTTAACTGGGCGTTGAGAATGGGGAATCTCTTAATGTCTCGGTTACTTAACTATCGTTTTTGAAAATCGTTTCGGTAAATGAGTATTAAGAATGGGGAATCTCTTAATGACTCGTTTACTGAATGTTTTGCGAGAAAATCGTTTAAGTCAAAAGTATATTAAGAATGGGGAATCTCTTAATGACTCGTTTACTGAATGTTTTGCGAGAAAATCGTTTAAGTCAAAAGTATATTAAGAATGGGGAATCTCTTAATGACTCGTTTACTGAATGTTTTGCGAGAAAATCGTTTAAGTCAAAAGTATATTAAGAATGGGGAATCTCTTAATGACTCGTTTACTGCATGTTTTGCGAGAAAATCGTTTAAGTCAAAAGTATATTAAGAATGGGGAATCTCTTAATGACTCGTTTACTGAATGTTTTGCGAGAAAACCGTTTAAGTCAAAAGTATATTAAGAATGGGGAATCTCTTAATATGACTGTTTGCTTAACGTTTTGTTTTGAAAATCATTAAGTTAAATCGGTATTAAGAACGGGGAATCTCTTAATGACTTATTTAATTAATGTTGTTTGAAAGTCGTTTAAGTTAAATGGGTATTAAAAATGGGGAATCTTTTAATATCTGCATTTGCTTAACGATTGTTGTGAATGGAGTCTGTGTATGCTCATGCATTTCATTTGGTAAATTGTGTCGACCCGTGATAGGTGACACCTTGGTAAACTGTACTGACCCGTGATAGGTTGTACGTTTACGATTTACTATTTAGTAATTCGTGTTGACCCGTGATAGGTGACACCTTGGTAAACTGTACTGACCCGTGATAGGTGGTACGTTTACGATTTACGTTTTTGGTAAATCGTGCTGACCCGTGATAGGTGGCACCTCGGTAAACAGTACTGACCCGTGATAGGTGGTACGTTTACGATTTACATTTTGGTAAGTTGTGTTGACCCGTGATAGGTGGCACCTCGGTAAACAGTACTTTGGCCTGTGATAGGCGGTACGTTTACGACTTACGTTTTTTCTTTTAGTAAATCATGTTGACCCGTGATAAGTGGCACCTCGGTAAACAGTACTGACCCGTGATAGGTGGTACGTTTATGATTTACGCTTTTTAGTAAATCGTGCTGACCCGTGATAGGTGGCACCTCGGTAATTGGTACTTTGGCCTGCGATAGGCGGTACAATTATGATTTACGACCCTTCGAGGAGGGTTTTGGTTTGGAATTCCGAGTCCATGCATTTTGGCATATACGCATTGCATTAGGGTGCTTGGCACGCGAGTCATGTTTAATTCAAGTTTATGATTGAGTATTTTGAATTTGAGTTGTCGTGGTAAATGTGTTGGAATTGCTAAGTGTTATGTATTGATTATCGTGTGTGAGTGCGATGGATTGTAAAACTATTTCGAAAACCAATTCGTCATGGTGATTGTGTGGGCATTGCTAAGTGTTAAGTTTTAGAGTTATGTGTGAGTGTGATTGAATTAGTTTAAGTATTTTTGGAAGAATAAGCAGGGAAATCGATTTCCCAATCGATTGGATGAGTTGCAGGAACTTCACTATTTTAACCTAATCGATTTGCCAATCGATTGTATAAATATGTCTTTCAAAATCTTTTAAGAAATCGATTTGGAAATCGATTGGCCTTAACACAGGAACTCAGCAAAACTGACCAAATCGATTTGGCAATCGATTTGGTAACACAGGAACTCAGCAAAACTGACCAAATCGATTTGGCAATCGATTTGGTAACACAGGAACTCAGCAAAACTGACCAAATCGATTTGGCAATCGATTGGCTCAGTAGAAATCCTTATTTTGAGTTAGATAATCGATTGCTCAATTGATTTATCAATGCTTTGGTCAGTTATGTATTACTTGATGGTTTGAGAACTTCATTTTGATTTCATTTTTGATTGGCAAGCATTACGTGAACTTTTAGCATATGAGAAATCCGTTTAAGGTGCATGCTTTGTTGAAAGGTTATTTTGTGCATTTAAAACTTAAATTATAGGTGTTATCTGTTAATTTCGGTTGGTGACCCTTTACAACTATTGTGGAAATCTGGGTTTTGCCCTCAGATGAGAGCCAGGACGATCCTGCCGGTTCCTACCCTACAAATGGGAATGCTTGACTGGAGCTATGTAGGAGGATCTCACGGGGCGCATGGAGATCACTCAGGGTGTATAGTTTTTTGGTATGATGAGCAGATTTGGTTGATGTATAGGGACTAGACGTCCTTCTTTTTGGGTTGCAGTATTTTAATTCGGGAAACTGTACCTATACTAATATTGTATGTTTGACATGTTATTTATGATGGGGTATATGTACCACCTTTTGAAGTGTAAATACTTTGAATTCGTAATTTGAGAAACTTTTCCGCTGCTTGTAAATTATAATGACTCAAATATTTATCCAAAGGTATTTCCTTATTTGTTTTTCTCTGTTTTATTTTAATTTATTTTGAAAAAAAAAATACACCTTCGTATTGAAAATCGGGGTGTTACAAATCCAAATTGACAATGTAACTTGAATCTCAAGGTTTTGATGAAACTCTAAACTCGTGGATTAATCTAATAAAATTAGCCTTCCATGAAATTAAAATAAAAAGTGTTTATTCCTTGTATCAATCTGAATCCTAAAATTTCATCCCTTAGAAAAGAAAGAAAACTCCCAATATATAGTACTTGATTTTGGGCTTTAGGGTTTAAAAACAAGTGCCCGCTATTTAAAATTATTATAAAAGTCTAGATTACGAAATATGCAATTTAGGCCCAGTAAAGTTCGACATTGGACTTTTATTCCAACACAAAAGTTGTAGCTCTGATTTTTAGCTTTCCATCGCTTGCTCGTATGCAGAGCTCATGTTGTGGCCTACAGAGCGAGCAAGGATCAAAATGCAAATAACAAAATTATAATTCAATTTCGACTCAAAGTTTAGAAACAAGCTAAAAAATTATTCTAAGCTATAAATAACATTTAAAATACCAAACTAAAAAGTTAGAAACATGTGCCCAAATGCTATCATCGGCAACCTTAATCTTTTACCTGATTAGCTTCACTTGTTCTGTAGTTTGTTGCACTATCTCCATTACAAGGATCTTATTCTCTCCAATATCATACCAACACGAAGGACTACGACAAATCCGTCCATATAGTGTATCATATCAAGCCATGCAAATACTTGAGTGAAAGTAGTTGTTGTAATTAAATTCTATGAAAGGTAATAAGTCATCCCAACTTCCTATGTGTTCCAACAAACAAGCTCTTAATAGGTCTTACAACGACTAAATTTTCTCTTAAGATTGACCATTCGTTTGAGGATGATAATTTGAACTTAGGCTCAACTTTGTTTCTAACTCTTGATTTAGTTGTTGCCAAAACATTGAGGTAAATATGAGGCCTCTATCACTAATGATGCTTGCAGGTACTCCATGAAGTTTAACAATGTCTTTAACATTTATTTGAGGTAATATTTCCAAACTATAAGTTTGATTGATAGGAATAAAATGTACGCTTTTAGTTAATCTACCAATGGTAACCCAAATCTCATTGAACTTCTTTTGGATCTTGGTTAATACAGTTACGAAATACATACATATTCCGTCTGACTTCCACTCTGGGATATCTAGAGGTTGCATTAACCCTACTGGCTTGTGTTCGATTTTTTCTTTTTGACATATTAAACATCACTAGACATATTCCGCTATGTATGGCTTCATGTTGGACCACCAAAATATCCCTTTCAATTCTTGGTACATCTTTATGCTTTCCGGTTAACATCTTAACTTACTAATAAGATTACTTAATTTTATATTTTATAGGATCTTTATTATTTATTATTGTTATTAGTTAGTTGTAATTCGTGGGCTTGGTTGTTTTGTATTGGTTAGTCTCTTAACTACCCATATACCATAAATTTTTGTTAGTTGGTATATATACTTGATTTTTTGGCTGTTTTTATACATCAGAATAATAATAAAAATAAAGAGGCAATTTCAGTAAATAAGATGGTATCAGTTGTCAAAAACCAATTTTAGCCCTCTCTTTACCTTCTTTCTCTTCATCATTCTTTTAGGTTTATCATTTTTTGTTTCTTCTTCCATGGTCGACATACTTGCATCACCGCCTCCTCCTCCTCCTCCTTCCAATCCTCCCCATCCAAATCGAGATCCCAACAATTCCTTTTACATTCATCTCAATGAGAATCCGTCTATTGTCTTGGTGTCTCTCGTTTTGGATGCTTAAAACTATCATGCATGGGCTCACATGATGTATATTTCTCTAGAAATGAAAAACAAATATGGCTTTATTTATGTTTCAATTAAGAAACCAGATCTTACCGCTTCAATTTTCTTGTCCTGGAAACGTTGCAATACACTTGTTCTTTCGTGGCTCTATCACTCAATTCCCCCCGATATTGTTGGTAGCATTTTTTGGATTGATGATGCATCCGTTGTTTGGCAAGAACTCAAGAACCAATTTTCTCAAGGTGAGTTCGTCCGAATTTCTCAAATAACTTCAGATTAGTCCACCATTAAACAAGGGTATTCCACGGTCACGACTTATTTTACAACTCTCAAGAAGCTCTCTGATGAACTCTTCAATTTCAGACCGATTCCTTCTTGCACTTCTTCTTCTACTGGCAGCTGCAAAACATTCAAGATTGTAACACCCCGTTTTTCTAAGCGAGGGTATATTTTTTTTTCTAAAAGTAATTAAAAACGAACAAAGAAATAAATCAGGAAATGCTTTTGGATACATAATTGAGTCATTATAATTTACACAGCGGAAAAGTTTCTCCAATTATAAATCCAAAACATTTACATAACATCAAATGGTACATGGAACCCATCCAAGGATGATATCAAACTGATAATATTTGTATAAGTACAGTTTTCCAAACTAAAACTACTCCAAACCAAAAAGAAGGACCCCTAGTCCCTATACATCACCATAATCTGATCATCCTACCAAAAAGCTATACACCCTGAGTAATCTCCACGCGCCCCGTGAGATCCTCCTAACGTAACAGCAGTCAAGCGTTCCCATCTCCATCCCTGTCCGTAGGGTACGAACCGGTAGGGCCGTCCTGACTCTCATCTGAGGGCAAAGCCCAGATTTCCACAATAGTTGTAAAGGGTCACCAACCAGAAAATAACAGTTAACACATAGCAATTAAGTTTTTGAATGCTCAAAACAACTTTTCAACTAAGCATGCACCTTAACAGGATTTTCAATATGCGAAAAGTCCATACAGTACATTGCCAATGAAAATGAAGGTGAAATGCAGTTCTCGATCTCCTAATTAACACATAATAAAACAAGACATGGATAGATTCATGAGCAATTAATCATACAACTAAAACTGAGGATTTTCACTGAGCCAATCGATTGGGCAATCGATTGGGG
Source organism: Cicer arietinum (assembly GCF_000331145.2). NCBI lineage: Eukaryota > Viridiplantae > Streptophyta > Magnoliopsida > Fabales > Fabaceae > Cicer > Cicer arietinum. The sequence continues at coordinate 35,867,232 of NC_021163.2, read as the reverse complement.
TGAAGATTTTTAATGAAAATAGAATCCTGGGCTGAATCAATCGATTTGGCAATCGATTGACAGGATAACGGAGCCCCTGACTTAATACCAATCGATTTCCAAATCGATTTCCTGAAGGTTTTTAGTGAAATTTTGAACTCTGGCTTGATTCAATCGATTGGGCAATCGATTGACAGGATAGCTGAGCCCCTGACTTAATGGCCAATCGATTGGGCAATCGATTTCGAAAGGGATTTTCAAAAAAACTGATTACAAAATCGATTGGCTAATCGATTTTGTTCATTTGGCCAAGCCCCTGACTTCCATCCAATCGATTGGGAAATCGATTTCCCTGATCATTTTTCCAAAAATTCATGAATTAACCTAAGTCATTCCTAATCAAGTTCACAACTTAACACTTAGCAATTTCTACGCGATTACCACGGCAATTGGGATCTCGATAACCATCATACTTACACACAATAATCAACACATAACACTTAGCATTTTCAACGCAATTAACACGATAAATCAAATTCAAATCACTCAATCATAAAACTCAATCAAACACGACTCGTGTGCCAAGCACCCTAATGCAATGCGTATATGCCAAAATGCATGGACTCGGAATTCCAAACCAAAACCCTCCTCGAAGGGCCGTAAATCATAATTGTACCGCCTATCGCAGGCCAAAGTACCAATTACCGAGGTGCCACCTATCACGGGTCAGCACGATTTACTAAAATGCGTAAATCATAAACGTACCACCTATCACGGGTCAGTACAGTTTACCGAGGTGTCACCTATCACGGGTCAACACGATTTACTAAAAGAAAAAGCGGGAATCGTAAACGTACCGCCTATCACAGACCAGTACTGTTTACCTAGGTGCCACCTATCACGGGTCAGCACAATTCACCAAAAATGTAAATCGTAAATGTACCACCTATCACGGGTCAGTACAGTTTACCAAGGTGTCACCTATCACGGGTCAACACGATTTACTAAATAGTAACTCGTAAACGTACCACCTATCACGGGTCAGTACAGTTTACCAAGGTGTCACCTATCACGGGTCAACACGAATTACTAAATAGTAAATCGTAAACGTACAACCTATCACGGGTCAGTACAGTTTACCAAGGTGTCACCTATCACGGGTCGACACAATTTACCAAATGAAATGCATGAGCATACACAGACTCCATTCACAACAATCGTTAAGCAAATGCAGATATTAAAAGATTCCCCATTTTTAATACCCATTTAACTTAAACGACTTTCAAACAACATTAATTAAATAAGTCATTAAGAGATTCCCCGTTCTTAATACCGATTTAACTTAATGATTTTCAAAACAAAACGTTAAGCAAACAGTCATATTAAGAGATTCCCCATTCTTAATATACTTTTGACTTAAACGATTTTCTCGCAAAACATTCAGTAAACGAGTCATTAAGAGATTCCCCATTCTTAATACTCATTTACCGAAACGATTTTCAAAAACGATAGTTAAGTAACCGAGACATTAAGAGATTCCCCATTCTCAACGCCCAGTTAACTTAAACATTTTCCTCAAATACACATTAAGTAAACCGAGGTATTAAAAGATTCCCCATTTTTAATACTCGTTTAACTCTAATGGTTTTCAAATTCCACAGAAACAAATTCAAACATACTTTCACATTCAAACCATAATTCACAACAACCACACCAATTAACAAACATCAAGTACGAACACACCAAATACAACGAACACAAATCACGCAACATAACACCCAGATACATCAAATTTCATTTACCACGAAACATTCATCACTATAAACAAAACCTAACTCTAAGGTTTTTACCCATAACGCACTAGTTTCGTTTTTCCCCAAATCGATACATTTAACCCTAACAAATTCCTTCCCACACAACTACAGATAAGTCCCTAATGCAAGCTAGAAGTTTGGAAGGAGCCCTTACCTCAACGTTAGCTTTAACGCGCGTTTCCGGTACCGCGAGTAATTCCGGTAAAATCTCCGCTCGCAACGCCGCTTCCAAATTAGTTCACTAGCACCGTAGCGTGGTGGTGAGCAACTTTCCCTTCTATCTCTTCGAGAAATGAGGTTTGGATCTAGAAGAAACAGAGGGGTTTGTGTTTGGATCTCAAAACCGTTTTTCTTCGTTTTCGAATCAAAGAGGAAGAGTGGAGTTGCGAAAACCTTGATCTAACTCACACCCAACCTTGGGTCACTAGTTTTGAAGGAAAGGAAGCAACGAAAACGAAAAATGGAGAAGGATGGATTTTTGGGTTGCTTGCGTGAGGCTCAGAGGAAGGAGATGGAAATTTTAGAATTTCCTTCCTTTGTTTTTCTTTCCTTTGTTTTTCCTTTCTTCCTTTTTCCTTCCTTCCTTTATATACTATTTTCTTTTCCTTTTCCTTCCTTCTAGTTTTCCTTTCTTTTTCCCTCCAAACAAACATATATAAATATAATAAATATAACTTAACAAATATCTCAAAATCTAGATATTTATTAAATTACCGTTTCACCCGAAACGCCTTAAATTCTCCGTAAAGGATTTTCCGCAGTTAAATTCAATTTATTTATCGACGAGAAATTCTAATTGGCATCGAAATATCTTTTTGATTATAAAACTCCAAAATATTATTAACTTTGGCTTAAAAGCCTCCGAGCCAAAATCCAAAATATACCAAAAATACATAAAAGGTACTTTAAAATTATGGGTCTTACATTACTCCCCCCCTAAAATTAGTTTCGTCCTCGAAACTATGCATCGATAAATAACTCTGGGTGTTGTTCCCTCATCTTGCTCTCCAGTTCCCAAGTCGCATCTCCAGTAATTGGGTTCCAGATCACCTTGACCAACGAAACATCCTTGGTCCTCAACCGCTAACACAAGGGTGTTTGACACTTGCGCCCGTATAAAGCTTCATATGGTGCCATTCCAATACTTGCGTGGAAACTATTGTTGTAAGTGAATTCAATCAACGGGAGTACATCATCCCAGCTTCCTCTATCATCTAGTACACATGCTCTCAACAGATCTTCCAAGGACTGATTCGTCCTTTCAGTCTGTCCGTCCGTTTGTGGATGGTAAGCTGAACTCAATCGTAGCTTCGTTCCCAACGCTTCGTGTAATGCTCCCCAAAAATGCGATGTGAACTTCGGATCACGGTCTGATACAATGCTCGATGGTACCCCGTGTAACCTCACAATTTCAGCAATGTAGATCTCCGTTAGCTGATCTACCTTATAGGTGGTCCTTACCGGCAAAAAGTGAGCAGATTTAGTTAGTCGATCCACTATCACCCATATGGAATCATTCTTTCTCCTTGTCTTTGGTAATCCGGTTATAAAATCCATGGAAATGCTGTCCCACTTCCATTCAGGTATATCTAAAGGTTGCAACATTCCAGCGGGTCGCTGATGTTCCACCTTCGCTTTCTGACAAGTTAGACAAGTGGATACATATTCCGCCACATGTTTCTTCATTCCTGGCCACCAATAATTCTGCCTCAAATCCTGATACATCTTTGTTGCTCCAGGATGAATACTCAGCTTACTCTTATGCGCCTCTTCTAAAATCGTTTTCCGCATATCTGTAATTCCGGGTACACAAATCCTACCATTACACCGCAAAATATTATCTACCCCAATCTTGAACTCAGTCGTCTTCCCTTGCACTAATAGATTCCTCTTCTCCTGAATTAAGACGTCATCTTGAGAATTTGCAATGTCTTCAAGTAATCCACTCGAGATCTTAATCATTCCGAATTTCAAAATTCCCGGTGCAAACTCTACGTTCAAGTGCAAGTCTCTAAAAGCTTCCCACAACTCTTGTTGTCTAGCCATAAT
>NC_021163.2:35845206-35863167 GCF_000331145.2 Cicer arietinum | reverse complement strand
ATAAGCCACAGCTTTCTTGTGTTGCATCAGAACACATCCTAACCCCTGGTGAGATGCATCACAATAAACTTCATAGGGTTCTTCTGATTGCGATAATACCAATACAGGTGAGGTCGTCAGTTTTCTCTTTAGTAACTGGAAATTTTCTTCGCACTTCTCCGTCCATGCGAACGGTTGATCTTTTCTGGTAAGTTATGTCAGGGGAGCAACAATCTTAGCAAAACCTTCGATAAACCTCTTGTAGTACCCTGCCAGTCCTACAAAACTCCGTATGTCGGTGACAGTCTGAGGCTGTTTCCAAGCAAGAACCGCCTCAATCTTAGCCGGATCTACAGCGATTCCTTCCTTGGTTATCACATGTCCCAAGAAATTCACTTTCTCTAGCCAAAATTCACACTTCGACAGATTGGCATACAATCGCTTCTCGCGTAAAATCTCAAGAACTTGTCGCAAATGTTCTCCATGCTCTTCTTCAGTCCTTGAATAAATCAATATATCATCAATGAATACCACCACGAATTTATCAAGGAACGAATTAAAGATTCTGTTCATGTAGTCCATGAAAATTGCCGGTGCATTGGTAACTCCGAACGGCATAACCAGGTATTCATAATGTCCGTAGCGGGTTCTGAAAGCTGTTTTCTGAATGTCTCCTTCCCTTACTCGGATCTGATGGTAACCCGACTTCAAGTCAATCTTCGAAAATATCGCGGCCCCTCTCAATTGATCCATCAAATCATCGATTCGTGGCAAAGGGTAACGATTCTTGATAGTTGCCTTGTTAAGCTGTCTATAATCCACACATAGGCGCGAGCTTCCGTCCTTCTTCTTAACCAGCAAAACTGGAGCACCCCATGGTGATACACTTGGTCTGATGAATTTCTTCTCCAACAAGTCTTCAATTTGGCCTTTGAGCTCATTTAATTCCAATGGCGACATTCGATAAGGTGCCATTGAAATGGGTCCCGTTCCTGGGTGCAAATCAATGAAGAATTCCACTTCTCTTACCGGTGGCAATCCTGGAATTTCCGTTGGAAATACATCCCGATACTCGTTGACAAGTATCACATCTTCTATTTCCACATTTATCTTTGCCTCTACATTTGCTAGAGACAAAAACTCATGAGTCCCTTCACTTAGCGACACTCGGAGTTTGTTAGCAGCTAAATACTTAACAACTCCTGGTTCGGGGAAAAGAACCAATTTCCGAGCACAATCCAAGATCACATAGTGATAAGACATCCAATCCATACCGAGGATGACCTCGAGTGATTGTAGCGGTAAACAAATTAGATTAACCAAGAAATCCCTATTCTGAATAGTCATTCGACAATGTAAACATGCTGAATTTACGGTTAAGGTCTTAGCAGGCGTGGAAACAACCAAATCAAAAGGTAAAGCAGACACAGATAACTTCAAGCGATTCACACAGTCCATAGCAATGAAGGAATGGGTTGCCCCCGAATCAAAGAGTGCAGTTAGAGTGTTACCTGCAATCTCACAATCACGCTGAATCAGATTACCAGATGGATTTCCCTCTTCAGCATTCACACAATAAATGCGTCCTCTAGCAGTAGGACGGGTAGCCCTAGCTACATTCACCACTGGTTCCACCTTTGGAGCCGTGCACTCCCTTGCCATGTGCCCCGACTTCTGACAATTGTGACAGATGGGGATGTTAGTGGTACAAGCACTAGCATAGTGTCCTTCTTTCCCACATCGGAAACATCGAAGCACTTGCCCCATTTGCCTTCCGAAATTCTGGTTCCCTGGGCGACTCGGTCCACCGTTGTTATTCTGGGGGCGATTATAAGGTTTAGCCACTTGTTTTCCCCTATTCTGATAAGTCGCCCGACTAGGGCCTCCCGAATTAAAATTCCCAACTCGGCTAGCCCTCTTGTTCTTCATATCTTCCACTTCTCTACATTTCTCTACCAGCGCTTGGAAACGTTGAATTCCCAAAGGTAAGACGGAATCTTGAATCTCATACTTCAATCCGTCTTGGAAACGATGACACATGAACGGTTCATCAATTTCTTCACGGAAGAACCTGAAATGCCTCGATAGTGATTCAAATTTAGCAGCATACTCGCCCACAGTCAGGCTCCCCTGGTGAAGTTTCAGAAAGTCGTCACCCAACTTAGTCCTGGTACTCATCGGAAAGTATTTGTCTAAAAACTTTCTTTTGAACGATTCCCAGTTCACCTCCTCGTGGGCTGCTCCCATCAACAACCTTGCACTCCTCCACCAGTATTCAGCATCCCCTAGCAACATATACGTGGCATAGCTGACCTTCACTCCAGCCTGGCAGTTAATCATATCAAAGATTTTCTCCACTTCTTGGATCCATTGATCCGCCTTCTCTGAACCCTCATCCCCCTTGAACTTAGGAGGATTGTAACGACGGAAGTCTTCCAACCCTCTTGATTCTGCAGCACGGATCTCTCTTCCCCTCTTTTCAAGATCCCGTTGAGTCTTGGCAGCGGTCTGTGCAGCGACAGAAGCAGCCATGTTGTTCATAGCCTCCGCCATTTGGTCATTCCTAGCGTTGGCTCTCGGAGCGTCATTCCTTCTGGGCGGCATGGTTTCCTATAAGAACCATCATCAAGTAGAGTTTTAACACTACTTCAAAAAATTCTAAACTAACGTCCGTCTAACAACACACAATTAAATTGGACTTGACAACTCAAGTCACCTAAACCGACACATGATCAGATAATAACTCCTAACTTATAGGTCGACCTACAATCTATAACCAAGGTTCCACAGCTCCCAAAGAAAACTAAACCTATGCTCTGATACCACAATGTAACACCCCGTTTTTCAAAGCGAGGGTATATTTTTTTTTAAAAGTAATTAAAAACGAACAAGGAAATAAATCAGGAAATGCTTTTGGATAAATAATTGAGTCATTATAATTTACAAGCAGCGGAAAAGTTTCTCCAATTACAAATCCAAAACATTTCTACATAAACATCAAATGGTACATGGAACCCATTCAAAGATGATATAAAACTGATAATATTTGTATAAGTACAGTTTTCCAAAACTAAAATACTCCAAACCAAAAAGAAGGACCCCTAGTCCCTATACATCATCCTAATCTGATCATCCTACCAAAAACTATACACCCTGAGTAATCTCCACGCGCCCCGTGAGATCCTCCTAACACAACCGCAGTCAAGCATTCCCATCTCCATCCCTGTCCGTAGGGTACGAACCAGTAGGGCCGTCCTGACTCTCATCTGAGGGCAAAGCCCAGATTTCCACAATAGTGTAAAGGGTCACCAACCAGAAAATAACAGTTAACACATAGCAATTAAGTTTTTGAATGCTCAAAACAACTTTTTAACTAAGCATGCATCTTAACAGGATTTTCCATGTGCGAAAAGTTCATACAGTACATTGCCAATGAAAATGAAGGTAAAATGCAGTTCTCGATCTCCTAATTAACACATGATAAAACAAAACATGGATAGATTCATGAGCAATTAATCATACAACTAAAAATGAGGATTTTCACTGAGCCAATCGATTGGGCAATCGATTGGGGTGAAGATTTTTAATGAAAACAGAATCCTGGGCTGAATTCAATCGATTGGTAAATCGATTGATTGGTTCCTGAGCCCCTGGTTTCGAGCCAATCGATTTCCTAATCGATTTGGTGAGGGATTCTTAATGAAAACAGAATCCTGGGCTGAATTCAATCGATTGGTAAATCGATTGATTGGTTCCTGAGCCCCTGACTTAAGGCCTAATCGATTGGGCAATCGATTTCGAAAGGGATTTTAAAAAGGCTGATTTACAAAATCGATTGGCTAATCGATTTTGTGAATTGGCCAAGTCCCTGTTTACCCATCCAATCGATTGGGAAATCGATTTCCCTGATCAGTTTTCCAAAAATTCATGAATTAACCTAAGTCATTCCTAATCAAGTTCACCACTTAACACTTAGCAATTTCTACGCGATTACTACGACACACAAAGGTTCGATAACCATCATACTCACACACAATACACAACACATAGCACTTAACACCTTCATCTCAGTTATCACGATAAATCAAAATTCGAATCACTCAATCATAAACTCAAATCAAACATGACTCGCGTGCCAGGCACCCTAATGCAATGCGTATATGCCAAAATGCATGGACTCGGAATTCCAAACCAAAACCCTCCTCGAAGGGCCGTAAATCATAATTGTACCGCCTATCGCAGGCCAAAGTACCAATTACCGAGGTGCCACCTATCACGGGTCAGCACGATTTACTAAAATGCGTAAATCATAAACGTACCACCTATCACGGGTCAGTACAGTTTACCGAGGTGTCACCTATCACGGGTCAACACGATTTACTAAAAGAAAAAGCGGGAATCGTAAATGTACCACCTATCACGGGTCAGTACAGTTACCATGGTGTCACCTATCACGGGTCAACACGATTTACTAAAATATAAATCGCAAACGTACAACCTATCACGGGTCCGTACAGTTTACCAAGGTGCCACCTATCACGGGTCAGCACAATTCACCAAAAATGTAAATCGTAAATGTACCACCTATCACGGGTCAGTACAGTTACCATGGTGTCACCTATCACGGGTCAACACGAATTACTAAATAGTAAATCGTAAACGTACAACCTATCACGGGTCAGTACAGTTTACCAAGGTGTCACCTATCACGGGTCGACACAATTTACCAAATGAAATGCATGAGCATACACAGACTCCATTCACAACAATCGTTAAGCAAATGCAGATATTAAAAGATTCCCCATTTTTAATACCCATTTAACTTAAACGACTTTCAAACAACATTAATTAAATAAGTCATTAAGAGATTCCCCGTTCTTAATACCGATTTAACTTAATGATTTTCAAAACAAAACGTTAAGCAAACAGTCATATTAAGAGATTCCCCATTCTTAATATACTTTTGACTTAAACGATTTTCTCGCAAAACATTCAGTAAACGAGTCATTAAGAGATTCCCCATTCTTAATACTCATTTACCGAAACGATTTTCAAAAACGATAGTTAAGTAACCGAGACATTAAGAGATTCCCCATTCTCAACGCCCAGTTAACTTAAACATTTTCCTCAAATACACATTAAGTAAACCGAGGTATTAAAAGATTCCCCATTTTTAATACTCGTTTAACTCTAATGGTTTTCAAATTCCACAGAAACAAATTCAAACATACTTTCACATTCAAACCATAATTCACAACAACCACACCAATTAACAAACATCAAGTACGAACACACCAAATACAACGAACACAAATCACGCAACATAACACCCAGATACATCAAATTTCATTTACCACGAAACATTCATCACTATAAACAAAACCTAACTCTAGGGTTTTTACCCATAACACACTAGTTTCGTTTTTCCCCAAATCGATACATTTAACCCTAACAAATTCCTTCCCACACAACTACCGATAAGTCCCTAATGCAAGCTAGAAGTTTGGAAGGAGCCCTTACCTCAATGTTAGCTTTATCGAGAGTTTCGGGTTCCGCGAGAAATTCCGGTAAAATCTCCGCTCGCAACGCCGCTTCCAAATTAGTGCACTAGCACCGTAGCATGGTGGTGGGCAACTTTCCCTTCTATCTCTTCGAGAAATGAGGTTTGGATCAAGGAGAAACAGAGGGGTTTGTGTTTGGATCTCAAAACCGTTTTTCTTCGTTTTTGAATCAAAGAGGAAGAGTGGAGTTACGAAAACCTTGATCTAACTCTCACCCAACCTTGGGTCACTAGCTTTGAAGGAAAGGAAGCAACGAAAACGAAAAATGGAGAAGGATGGATTTATGGTTTTTTTTCTTGCGTGAACCTGAGGAAGGAGATGGAAAATTTGGGTTTTCCTTCCTTTCTATTTCTTTCCTTTGCTTTTCCTTTCTTCCTTTTTCCATCCTTCCTTTATATACTATTTTCTTTTCCTTTTCCTTCCTTCTAGTTTTCCTTTCTTTTTCCCTCCAAGCAAACATATATATATAAAATAAATATAACTTAACAAATATCTCAAAATCTAGATATTTATTAAATTACCGTTTCACCCGAAACGCCTTAAATTAACCGTAAAGTATTTACCGCAGTTAAATTCAATTTATTTATCGACGAGAAATTCTAATTGGCATCGAAATATCTTTTTGATTATAAAACTCCAAAATATTATTAACTTTGGCTTAAAAGCCTCCGAGCCAAAATCCGAAATATACCAAAAATACATAAAAGGGTACTTTAAAATTATGGGTCTTACAAAGACGGTAACTCAGTATCGAGATCATGACTTGATTCTTTATTTTTCACAAGGTCTTAATGGCAATTACTCAAGTGTTCGTTCCCAAATTCATTTTCTTGATCCTCTCCCTCCTCTTACTAAAGTTTACTCGATGATTTTTCAACAAGCACGCCATTTACACATTGGTCTTTTGCCCGAACCAACGGTTTTAGCTATTGATTCTCGAAATTCTTTTAATAAACCTTCCAATGGTAAACCTAAATCCACTTTTAAACCAAATACCGAAAAACCTAAAAACCCTAGATTGTGCACTAATTGCAAGAAAACCAATCATACTGTTGACAAATGCTTCTTTCTCCATGGTTTTCCCCTTGGGTATCAAACCAAGAAAACCGTTCATAATGTTGAATCTTTTCCTCATGAATTTACTTAATCTATCCACCCTTTCACCAAAGACCAAGTTCAAGGGTTGTTAGCTCTCCTACCATCATCTACTTTCACAAGCACTTCTCAGGTTTTGATTATGATTAGCAATCATCCTGTTCATTCTGCAACTTCTGATACAGGTAAACAACAAAGTAATCTTTCTATTGTGTGGATTTTGGATTCGGGTACAACAGATCATTTTACTAATTCTTTATCTTTTTATTCAACTTACAAATTTGTAACACCAATTTCTGTTAAACTCCTAATGGACATTTTACTCAAGCTTCAATCAGTGGCACTGTTCTTTTAAATGAATCCTTAATCTTACACAATGTTCTTTATATTCCCTTGTTTTCTTTTAATATTATTGATGTCAGTAAACTTATTGAGTTTACTCCATGTAATTTAACATTTTCACACGATTCTTGTATGATTTAGGATTTGATCACTTTGAAGATGATTGATAGTGCTATCCTTAGGAATGGACTTTATGAATTTGTTCATCCTATATCTCCATCTAATGATGTAGCCAACCATATTCCTTTGGTCAATGTTGTAGATACTATTTCCACAGTTTTTCCTTTAGACCTTGTTTGACATTATAGGCTTGGTCATCCTTCTTTTACTCACGCTATCCACATTTTAAATTTACTTCGCTCTATCGAATTACATAATGTATCTCCTCATTTTTTATTGTATAATAAAAAACCTATTATTTATCATTTAAGAGTTTTTGGTTCTATGTGTTTTGTCTCCACTATTTCTGCTAATAGAACAAAATTTCAACCTCGTGCTAGAAAATGCAGTGTACTAGGACATAAAGATGGAGTAAAGGGCTATGTTTTATTTGTCTTGCATATTAAACATATTTTTGTTTCAAGAAATGTGGTGTTTTATGAACACAATTCTACTCAGTCCGATACTCCTAACTCTCAACTTCCTTTTCCTATCAATCATAACACTTTTGACTTATCTTGTGATATTGAAGGTATTGATCCTTCATCTTGTCCTCCACAATTGCCTGATCATGAGCATTCCCATGTTTTTCCTAATTTTGATATGCATTTTGATATTCCTGTTGCTTCTTTAAATGATATTCCCCCTGTTATGCATGAATCTGTTTTTGATACTGCCTCTGCCCCTCAATCCGCTGTCCGTACTTCTACTAGAGTAAGAAATGCTCCCAGTTACTTACAAGATTATGAATGTAATATTGTTTCTGCCTCTAGATCTTCCAATAATACTATATCAGGCAATCCTCATTCTTTAAATCATTTTTTTATCTTATGACAATGTCTCCACTGCTTATAAATCTTATTTATTTGCTTTATCTTCTATTCTTGAACCTCATTCTTATACACAAGAAATTAAATTTGATTGTTGGAAGCATGGTATGGACCAAGAAATTCAGGCTCTTGAACTTAATAAAACTTGGGAATTAACAGATTCACCTGATGGTAAAACTCTAATTGGTTGTAAATGGGTTTTCAAAACCAAACTCAATTCTGATGGTAGTGTTGAAAGGCACAAGGCTAGACTTGTTGATAAAGGATATACTCAATTGGAAGGAGTAGATTATTTAGAAACATTTTCTCCTGTAACTAAAATGACTACTGTTAGACTTGTTTTTGCCATTGCTGCTATTAAGCAATGGCATTTATATCAATTAGATGTCAACAATGCTTTTTTACACGGGGATCTCCATGAGGATGTCTACATGCAACTTCCTCCTGGTTTTACCCCTCCGAAACCAAATTTAGTTTGTAAATTGACCAAGTCGATTTACGGTTTAAAACCAGCTAGTTGAAATTGGAATCATAAACTAACTTCTGCTCTCTTATCTTTGGGATATACTCAATCTGTTTCTGATTATTCATTATTTGTTAAATCCCATGATGCTCATTTCACTTTTTTGTTGGTGTATGTAGATGATATCGTTCTCATTGACAATGATTCACAAGAAATACAATATGTTAAGTCTTTTCTCCATTCTCAATTTCGAATAAAAAACTCGGGTTCTCTCAAATATTTCCTTGGGATTGAGGTTGCTCAATCATCAAAGGGAATTTCTCTTAATCAACGCTAATATGCTTTGGACCTCTTCGATGATATAGGACTTCTCAACTGCAAACCGGTTTCTACCTTTATGCTACCAAGTATGAAGTTATCTAAGGATGATGGCAATCCTTTCCGCGACAACAGACTTTATCAAAGATTGATTGGCCGCTTGCTATACTTAACCAACACTAGGCCTGATCTTTCCTTCCCTGTTCACAAGCTCAGCCAATATGTTTCAGACCCAATGCAGTCTCATTATCTTGCTGCAACAAGAATTATGCACTACATTAAAGGTTCCTCTAGAAAAGGCTTATATTTTCCTTCTTCTTCTTCTCCTCTCTAGTTGTCGGCTTTCAGTGACAGTGATTGGGCTGCCTGCCCCGATTCCAGAAAATCCACTACTGGTTTGCTCATCTTTCTTGGGTCTTCACTTATCTCATGGAAATAAAAAAAAAAAAAAAACTATTATTTCTCGTTCTTCTTCAGAAGTGGAATACCGCGCTTTGGCACACACCACTTGTGAAATTCAATAGCTCCTATATATTCTTAAAGACCTACATCTTCCTGTTAAACTCTTTGTTTCAATTTTCTGTGACAGTAATTCTACAATACAAATTGATCAAAATCCCATTTTTCATGAACGCACAAAACACATAGAGCTCGATTGTTATCTGGTTCATGAGAAAATTCAAAATGGCACGGTCCATCTTATGCCTAGCCCTTCTACTGCCCAACTTGCAGATATCCATACAAAGGAATTAGCTCTCTCTTCCTTTCATTATATTGGTTCGAAACTCAACCTTATCGACATCTACGGTTTGAGCTTGCACGGGACTATTAAGATTACGTAATTTTATATTTTATTGGATCTTTATTATTTATTATTGTTATTAGTTAGTTTTAATTCTTGGGCTTGGTTGTTTTGTATTTGTTAGCCTCTTAACTGCCCATATACCAGAACGTTTTGTTAGCTGATATATATACTTGATTTTTTTGCTGTTTTTATACATCAGAATAATAATAAAAATAAAGAGGCAATTTCAGTAAATAACACTTACTCTTATGTCCTTCTTCAAATGTCATATTTTGAATTTTATCATTATAAGTAACACAAATTGTTTCTTCAAACCTTAGGATTCCATAATCTCCTAAATGTAAATCTATGCCTTCACCATTTTCTACTATTTCTGTTATCTTCACTAGATGTTCATCTACTAATTATTCTTCTTGAATCCACTTCCAGAATTTACTTGACATTATCGTAGTTCCTAATTATTCTTCTTTAAGAATTTACTTGACATTAAGCCTCATAATTCTTCTATCAACTATTTGCTCTTTCAACATCAATGTAGACACGTGCAACATATTTCTATTTAAGGCATCAACTACTACATTGATGCTGTTGTAACTCAAAGTTGTAATCCTTTAGAAATTCCTTCCAACGCCTTTGTCCTATATCAAACTTCTTCTAATCAAAAAGATATTTTAAGCTCTTATGATTGCTCAATATTGTAAATCAAGTTTTCATACAAGAAGTGTCTCCATATCTTCAAAGCAAATACATTTGTAGTTAATAACCTTTCTTTCTTGCATAAGCACAAAACCAAGTCCTTGGTATGAAGCATCACAATACACATCAAATTGTCCAAACGAATCGGTAAGATATGTATATGTGAAGTTGTCAACCTTTCTTTAAGCTTTTTAAAACTTTCTTTACATTCTCTTGTCCATTCAAAAGCTTGACCCTTCTTTATTAATTGAGTCATTGGTAGTGCATTCTTGGAAAATCCTTCAATAAATATGTGATATTCGGCTAAACAAATAAATCTTCTTATTTCTCCAACACTATTTGGGCTTTCCCATATCAACATTGCTTCAACTTTTGTGGTATCTACTATGATTCCTTCTCGATTAATCACATGGTTGATGAATTGTACTTTTTTTTAACTAGAATTCACATTTAGACCTTTTTGCTTACAATTTCCTATTAATTGATTTTTGCAGCATGATCCTCATGTGCTCTTCATGCGATTGCCAACCCTTTAAGTAGATTAAGATGTCGTCAATAAATTCTATGACGAACTGATCCAAGTACACTCTAAAGATTCTATTTGTGTAATGCATAAATACCGCATGAGAATAGTTACTCCAAATGGCATAACTAAATATTCATATTGTACGTATCGGGATCTAAAAATAGTGCTTGGAGTATGTTCTTCCTTGACGCAGATCTAGTGATACCCTTATTTCATATCTATTAGATCATCGATTCTTGGTAAGAGGTAATTTTTATTGATGGTTGCTTTGTTAAGTTACCTATAATCCACATAGAGTCTTGACGTTGCCTCTTTTTTTTCACAAATAGGAAGAGCTCCATATGGTGATATACTTGGGGTGATAAATTATTTTCCCAATATTTCATCCAATTGTTAGTTGAGCTCATCCTGTTTCTCTAGAGACATCTTATATGAAGAAATGGAAATTGGTCTACTTCTCTTACTAGTGATAAACTAGGTACATCTGTTGTGAATACCTCGGGAATTTTGAATACTACATGTAAATTCTCTTTCTTTTGAGTTTCTTATCCTAACATGGAGAATAACATCGTGAATTTGTGGGTGATACTTATACTACTTCTCCCTTCTAAACTTCTTCCTCATCAATGGTTAGGTTTTTTTTAGAAGGTCAACATTACTCCATAAGTAGTCACCCAATCCATTCCTAGAATGATATTAGGTCTTATAGCGGGAGAACTATAAGATCAAACAAGAATTTCCTATTTTCTATGGTTATGGAACTATCTTTACAAATTGAATCGATTACCATTGCCTCTCCATATTTGAGTTGAAATAGTTAGCTTAAGATTGAGGTTTTCTAATTCTAACCCTAAGAATTTAGCACAGGTTTGGGAAATAATGGAATGTGTTGCTCCTAAATTAAACTATATAGTTACCAAATTTCTATCAACTAAACATATGACTTGGATAAACTCAGTTGATTTTGAGGTCTCAACACCTGTAATGCCGAAAATTCTCCCAGTGGTTGACTTGTTTTGGCCTTGGGGGCATTGTCTAGAATTTGAATTGTTTTTAGGATTGTTCTTCTGGTTACCTTGTGGATTTTTCCCATGAAGGAAGTCTTTAAGGTAGTGGCCTATCTGGACGCAACATGTTGAAGTGGTTAATTTAGTTACAGTTTGATTAGTTTACTAATTTGTTTGTTGTAACTAACTAAATGGTACAAGTCATGAAGTTAGAATGTATAAATGCCAATGATACAATGAAATAAGGCAGAGTGCATATTTTATATTTTCACATTTAATCTCATCTATCATTCTTTTCATCTTCATCATTAAAAGATGTGTGTGAGTACAAAATCACCGTGATTAAAATTAGTTTCTAATAGTGGTATCAAGAGCAAAGTTTCGATCATGGAAAATGGAAACTTCCCTGGAAATCTTCCAATTCTTGATGGGAAAAACTATGATAAATGGTGCAAGCAAATGAAAGTTGTGTTTGGATATCAAGATGTGTGGGACATAGTGAAGTCATGTGTTGATTCTCTTGTTGAAAATCCTTCAAAAGTGCAAAAGACTGCATATAAGGAATCCAAGAAAAGAGATTTCAAGGCATTGTTCATTATCCATCAGTGTGTTGATGCTGCAAACTTTGAAAGAGTTGGTGAAGCTGAATCCTCAAAGGTTTCTTGGGAAAACTTAGAGAAAGCTTATGCTGGAGATGGGAAGGTAAAAAAGGTGAGGTTACAAATTGCAAGCGACAATATGAATTACTTCAAATGGAAGAAAAAAAGGAAGTTGGTGCCTTCTTCACAAGAGTGATGACATTGGTGAATCAAATGAAGAACTATGGTGAAAGCATTACTGATCAGTCTGTAGTAGCCATTGAAGAATCAAAGAATCTTGCAGATATGAGCATTCAAGAACTGCAAGGATTCCTTAAGGCAAAGATAAATGGAGAAGTGGAAAAGGGAGATATTACAACAACACAAATGCAAGAAATCAACAAGATCATAATGATAATAATCATGGTGGTTCAAGCAATCATCAATGAGGAGGCATCAGTCAAAAGGGAAGAGGTTGCAAGAAAAAGTTTGATAAAAGTAGCATTCATTGTTACAATTGTAAAAAAATGGGGCATTTTGCATATGAGTGTTACTCAGACAATAAGAGAGAATCACAACAAGATGATGCAAAGTTTGCTCATGAAGAAGAAGATGATGAACCTGTAATGCTGATGGTAACCACTAAGGAAGATGAAGTGGGAAAAATTTTTGGTACTTGGACACGGGATAAGCAACCCATATGTCTGAAAGGAAAAACTGGTTCATCAATCTTGAATAAATCAATGAAAATTAAAGTGAAATTTGCAGACAGTAGCTCACTTACTGCAGGAGAAGTTCTAATTAAAAAAAACAGATGGAAAACATTCAAAGATTTCAGAAGTTCTATTTGTCCCTGGAATGAAGTGTAATCTTCTAAGTGTTGGTCAGCTACTTAAGAAAGGTTACGTGATGACACTTGAGCATAAGCAACTGAAAGTGTATGATGAAAATAACAAACTTATTTTAAAGGCACCTATGTCAAAGAATAGGACCTTTAAAATAGTAATTCAGGTGCTGGAGCATAAATGTTTGGCCTCAACATCAAGTAGAGAGGAATGGATCTGGCATTACAGGTTGGGACATTTAAATTTTGGAGATCTCAAGAAGATGAGCAGAGAATGTTTGGTGAGAAGGCTACCACAAATATAAGAACCAGCTAAAATGTGTGAAGATTGTGTACAATCCAAACTACATAGAAGTCATTTCAGCAATCATATGGAAGTCAGGTCAAAGGAGAAGTTGGAAGTGATCTATTCAGATGTTTGTGGCCCTATGCAAGTTGACTCAATTGAAGACAATAGGTATGTTGTAACTTTCATTGATGATTTCACTAGAAAATTATGGACATATTTGATCAAGAAGAAAGTGAGGTGTTAAATGTCTTTAAGAAGTTCAAAGTGATGGTTGAGAAACAATATAGCCATTCGATTAAAGTCTTAAGAACAGATGGAGGAGGAGAATATGTGTCAAAATAATTTAATGAATTATGTGAGATGGAAGGGATTGTGCATGAACTAATACCACCTTACACACCACATCATAACAACACTACTTAAAGAAAGAACATAACCATCATGAACATGGTAAGAACAATGTTGAAAGGAAAAGGGCTGTCAAAGTTTTTGTGGGGAGAAGCAGTGGCAACTGCACCTATATTCTGAATAGATGTCCAACAAAGAGGCTCCATGAAGTGACACTTGAAGAAAAATGTTCAGGAATAAAACCAAGCCTCATCCATCTAAAGTTCTTTGGTTTAATATGCTACAAACATATCCTATACCAACTTAGAAGGAAGCTAGATGATAAAGGAGATCAAATGGTATTGGTGGGATCAATAGGGATATTTTAGTTAATGAGATTAAAGAATGGAAGTGGAACACTGAAGAAATAAGAGAATCAACAAGAGTCATGCTTGATGGTGACAACAACATTACAGAAGAGTTACAGCTAAATGAAAGCAATAGGGACAATAGTAATAACAATGCAATAAGAAGAAACCAAAGACATATAAGTTTACCTCAAAGGCTGCAAAAAAGTGAAACCTTAATCTATTATATAAATAGATACTCAAGGTTGAAGAAGAAATAACGAACTCGTAAACTTTGAAATCCATACAACTCAGAAAAACTTTTGAGAGCTCAAATTTCCTAAGTATTCAAAGTTCAAAGTTTTAAGTTCTAGATAAACACTTGGTCCAAGAAATATTTTCTCGGTTTTTTAGTGTGAGAAATCAATTGTAACAATCTGATTAGTAGAAGCAAAACACAATTTGTTCCAAACTTGTGTAACTCAGACCAATAGTGGCTTTAGTGTTCCTCAAGCAATTTGTGGTTTTCAAGTTGTGTGGAGAAGACTTGATGTAGGGACAAAGTGTAGTTGCCTTCAACAATATGAAGTTTTCAGGTTTGGTTGAGAAGAGTTGACTTGTAGGGCCAAGGTGTTTGTTTGCCTCAAAAAGTCTGTAGGTGCTAGGTTGTTTTGAGAAGACTAACTTATAGGGTCAAGTGATATTTAGCTTAAGGATTTGAATTACAGGTTAAATCTTTCTAAGTCAACGGACTAAATGTAGCTAGCATGTTTGTGGTGAACCAAGATAAATCTTCTTGGGTAACTTTACTGAAGCTTTTGATTACTTAAGCGTTATGGCTATTGCCTATGTTTTAGTTAAAATGATCATACCCGAACTAGTTCTTGAATAAATATTTCAAAAGAATCCAACTTAGACAAATGCAATTCAACCTCCCTTCTCATGTTTGCACCTTTAGCTAAGACTGAGACGTTTATGAAGAAAACAATCAAGAGGATATTCATAATACCCTTAGTTTCAAAGAAGATAGCTAAATCATGAAAATATCAATTTTTGGAAAGTTTTTGCGAGAGCTAATTCAGAAAAACCCAAAACCTTATTATTTGTAACCTATCCCAATAGTGGTTTTCTTCCTCAACAGCTTGACTGTACTAAGCTAGAAGGTTGAGAAGATTGATCACATTCAGTGTGACTAGTAGGTGTTTAAGTGTAGCTCTGATTCTATGGTGAACCAGTGGATTAATTTATCCTTTTGATTGAAGGGACATGACGTAGCTATTGTGTTGGTGGTGAACAAGGATAAATCGTTGTATGTTATGCTCTATTTTCATTTTTTAAGAATAGACGTGCGAAAAAGTTTTTAATTAGAAAACACAATTCAAAACTCCTCTTACTTGTTTTTTTTTTTCTTTTCGTTCTACATTATGAATTGTGAAAAGGATTAAAATCCAACATTTCATGCCTTCATCAAAAGTTAAAATCCAAAATTTCATGCTTTCATCAACGTCCAAAAGTGAACCTTTTTGGGATACTCCGAAAAGTCTAAAGCCTATAGAGTAAACATCAAAGAAACATTGATTATTAACGAATTAGTTCATGTCAAGTTTGATGAAAAAAATCATGGCCATAAAAAGTCAAAGCTAGATATAGACTTTGCATATTTGCAAATATCAAAGGAACCAACAAAGCCTACTTGCAATGAGTCAGAAAATATGCCCAATACTATAAGAGTAAGCAATAATGAAGATAATGAATGTGCATACCATATTATCAAACTAAAAAAATTCATGTATTGTTTGCAACAGACCCAAGATCTTGGTATGATAGACTACACAGTTTGTTATTAAAGAATAATTTTGAAAGAGGTCAGCTTGACACTACAATTTTTAGAAAATCATCTAAGAATGACTTCCTCATTGTGCAAATATATATTGATGATATAATTTTCGATTCTACTAACGTAAAGCTTTTCCAAGAGATCTCTGAGTTAATGCATTATGAATTTAAGATGAGCATAATGGGAGATTAAAATTCTTCCTTGGTATCAAAATTCATCAAAGCCCGGATGGTGTACTCATTCATCAAACCAAATAAATAAGAGAATTATTTAAGAAATTTAATATGGAAGAATGTAAGTCTATGTCTACACATATGCATCTAACATGTTCTCTTGATAAGAATGAGTCAGGTAAAAAAGATAGATCAAAAGGTATACAAGTGAATTATTGGTTCCCTCTTTTACTTAACTACTTCTAGACCTGATATTGTGATAATCGTGTGTGTGCGTCAAATTTTAGTCTGATCCTAAATAACCTCACTTAACAATTGTTAAATGGATCTTTTGATATCTAAAAGGTACTACAAACCTGAGTTTGTGTTATAAGCCATCTTCTTAGTAGTCCTTTAACAAATGGTACATTTTTAACAGAGGATAAAGAACCATTACCAACTATACCATGACTAATTATTGTTTTCTTCGAATCCAAATGTTCCTCCTACCTTTAGGGTAATGTCTTGAAACATAGGCTTGCTGGAACCGAGATGTTTTGAAGAAAAACTCCTTGCTAGTGTTGTTATTAACAAAAAGAAGTTTGTGAGAACAATTTAATGTACTAATGTACAAATAATTAAAACAAACAGATACATTTCAGACCCAAAATATGACTAGAGGAAACACAAAAATCAGAGGAAGAAACACGATCAGTTGTGTGCGCACTTCTCTACCTCTAATACGCTCACTCCAATGTTAATTATGAAGCGCTTAGTCTGATTTTTAACTCTGCAATTGATGTGTTGCCTCTACCTCTGAAAACAATTCAACACAAGTAGATTCTGACTCTGATTATCATTTTTCTGACTATGACAAAAGTCAAAGCCTCTGAAAAAGGCAATGCATCTAAAAAAGTCAATCCCTCTGGTGAATTCTAATAATCCTAGAAGTTGTGTATGTTATATTGATGTCACTCTGATAAAATCTAGAGGATTCAAGATTAGTCTCTAATACAGGAAAATGTTGCCTCTAATCTTGATATTGGAAACTACTAGACAAAATTTCCATTCGGTTACCTACCAAATGCACCAAATGGAAATATTTTCCGATGTATGTTTAATTGGCAAAAATATTCACACAAACTTGAAATATGCAAACGGTGATAATTTCAAAAACCACAGAAACAATTAGAAAGGAAACAACACCATATAACACCGGTTCAAAGCATCAAATCATAAAATAACAAAATTGAAACAAGAGAACATTTCAATTTAATGTTGAAGCAAGACAAACATTATGATTTGCTTCTATAAAAAGAATTTTTTCTGTTTCAGCAAGTACGAGAACACAACTGCAATTGAAAAATCTAAGAACAATTCTCATCAAAATACTTTGAAAAAATTGAGAAAATCATGAACAACAAAGTTTGGACAGAATTGACAAACATCATTGACAAACTTCGAATCAATGTTTGGATCTGAAATTTATGAAGAACATTGACACAAACAATTGATCCTACTTTGAGCATCAAACATGTTGACCAACAATCAAATACTTAGAATATATTAGACCAGAATTACTTTATGAATATTAAGCACTTGTTCAAATGTATATTCATTTACTCGCTAGAGTGTTAGACACATACATATCCACTCATTGGCAGTTAAACACTTACAAAACACATTCTTGTCAATTGGCCCGATAGTGGGTGTTATATTTGCATCATTGTGTGTTCTTTTTCCCTTTGCTTTTATTTTCCAAATTGATTTGATCAGCAAGTAAAAACTAAATTTTAAAAATAGTTT
>NC_021163.2:35826735-35845196 GCF_000331145.2 Cicer arietinum | reverse complement strand
TGAAACTTCTATTGATATCAGAGCGTGATCTCAATAAACATTAATAGTGTTGAGAAAAGATCCAATAAATTTTTTCTATCGTGAATAATCTTGGTGAAGAAGCCATTGGAGAAATATTAACATACCCAACTTTTTAATGGAGAAAGCTTCAAAAGTAATTGGGATGAAATATTACAAAGTTTCTTTATCTTCCAAAATTCATAATTATGGGATTTAGTTGAAGAAGGATATACCTTTCCAACAAATGATGGTGGCACTGAAGTGTCTAGGAAAAATGTTACACCCCGTTTTTCAAAGCGAGGGTATATTTTTTTTTTCAAAAGAAATTAAAATAAAACAAAGTAAAACAAATGAGGAAATGCTTTTGACTATAACAACACATAATTATATTGGACTTGACAACTCAAGTCACCTAAACCGACACATGATCAGATAACAACTCCTAACTTATAGGTCGACCTACAATCTATAACCAAGGTTCCACAGCTCCCAAAGAAAACCAAACCTATGCTCTGATACCACAATGTAACACCCCGTTTTTCAAAGCGAGGGTATATTTTTTTTTAAAAGTAATTAAAAACGAACAAGGAAATAAATCAGGAAATGCTTTTGGATAAATAATTGAGTCATTATAAATTACAAGCAGCGGGAAAGTTTCTCCAATTACAAATCCAAAACATTTCTACATAACATCAAATGGTACATGGAACCCATCCAAAGATGATCTCAAACTGATAATATTTGTATAAGTACAGTTTTCCAAACTATAAATACTCCAAACCAAAAAGAAGGACCCCTAGTCCCTATACATCATCCTAATCTGATCATCCTACCAAAAAGCTATACACCCTGAGTAATCTCCACGCGCCCCGTGAGATCCTCCTAACGTAACTGCAGTCAAGCGTTCCCATCTCCATTCCTGTCCGTAGGGTACGAACCGGTAGGGCCGTCCTGACTCTCATCTGAGGGCAAAGCCCAGATTTCCACAATAGTGTAAAGGGTCACCAACCAGAAAATAACAGTTAACACATAGCAATTAAGTTTTTGAATGCTCAAAACAACTTTTTAACTAAGCATGCATCTTAACAGGATTTTCCATGTGCGAAAAGTTCATACAGTACATTGCCAATGAAAATGAAGGTAAAATGCAGTTCTCGATCTCCTAATTAACACATGATAAAACAAAACATGGATAGATTCATGAGCAATTAATCATACAACTAAAAATGAGGATTTTCACTGAGCCAATCGATTGGGCAATCGATTGGGGTGAAGATTTTTAATGAAAACAGAATCCTGGGCTGAATTCAATCGATTGGTAAATCGATTGATTGGTTCCTGAGCCCCTGGTTTCGAGCCAATCGATTTCCTAATCGATTTGGTGAGGGATTCTTAATGAAAACAGAATCCTGGGCTGAATTCAATCGATTGGTAAATCGATTGATTGGTTCCTGAGCCCCTGACTTAAGGCCTAATCGATTGGGCAATCGATTTCGAAAGGGATTTTAAAAAGGCTGATTTACAAAATCGATTGGCTAATCGATTTTGTGAATTGGCCAAGTCCCTGTTTACCCATCCAATCGATTGGGAAATCGATTTCCCTGATCAGTTTTCCAAAAATTCATGAATTAACCTAAGTCATTCCTAATCAAGTTCACCACTTAACACTTAGCAATTTCTACGCGATTACTACGACACACAAAGGTTCGATAACCATCATACTCACACACAATACACAACACATAGCACTTAACACCTTCATCTCAGTTATCACGATAAATCAAAATTCGAATCACTCAATCATAAACTCAAATCAAACATGACTCGCGTGCCAGGCACCCTAATGCAATGCGTATATGCCAAAATGCATGGACTCGGAATTCCAAACCAAAACCCTCCTCGAAGGGCCGTAAATCATAATTGTACCGCCTATCGCAGGCCAAAGTACCAATTACCGAGGTGCCACCTATCACGGGTCAGCACGATTTACTAAAATGCGTAAATCATAAACGTACCACCTATCACGGGTCAGTACAGTTTACCGAGGTGTCACCTATCACGGGTCAACACGATTTACTAAAAGAAAAAGCGGGAATCGTAAATGTACCACCTATCACGGGTCAGTACAGTTACCATGGTGTCACCTATCACGGGTCAACACGATTTACTAAAATATAAATCGCAAACGTACAACCTATCACGGGTCCGTACAGTTTACCAAGGTGCCACCTATCACGGGTCAGCACAATTCACCAAAAATGTAAATCGTAAATGTACCACCTATCACGGGTCAGTACAGTTACCATGGTGTCACCTATCACGGGTCAACACGATTTACTAAATAGTAAATCGTAAACGTACCACCTATCACGGGTCAGTACAGTTTACCAAGGTGTCACCTATCACGGGTCGACACAATTTACCAAATGAAATGCATGAGCATACACAGACTCCATTCACAACAATCGTTAAGCAAATGCAGATATTAAAAGATTCCCCATTTTTAATACCCATTTAACTTAAACGACTTTCAAACAACATTAATTAAATAAGTCATTAAGAGATTCCCCGTTCTTAATACCGATTTAACTTAATGATTTTCAAAACAAAACGTTAAGCAAACAGTCATATTAAGAGATTCCCCATTCTTAATATACTTTTGACTTAAACGATTTTCTCGCAAAACATTCAGTAAACGAGTCATTAAGAGATTCCCCATTCTTAATACTCATTTACCGAAACGATTTTCAAAAACGATAGTTAAGTAACCGAGACATTAAGAGATTCCCCATTCTCAACGCCCAGTTAACTTAAACATTTTCCTCAAATACACATTAAGTAAACCGAGGTATTAAAAGATTCCCCATTTTTAATACTCGTTTAACTCTAATGGTTTTCAAATTCCACAGAAACAAATTCAAACATACTTTCACATTCAAACCATAATTCACAACCACCACACCAATTAACAAACATCAAGTATGAATACGCCAAATACAACGAACACAAATCAAAGCAACATAACACCCAGATACAACCAATTTCATTTGTTCATAATCATATACAATGACTTCAAATTCATTTACCACGAAACATTCATCACTATAAACAAAACCTAACTCTAAGGTTTTTACCCATAACGCACTAGTTTCGTTTTTCCCCAAATCGATACATTTAACCCTAACAAATTCCTTCCCACACAACTACAGATAAGTCCCTAATGCAAGCTAGAAGTTTGGAAGGAGCCCTTACCTCAACGTTAGCTTTATCGTTCGTTTCCGGTACCGCGAGTAATTCCGGTAAAATCTCCGCTCGCAACGCCGCTTCCAAATTAGTTCCCTAGCACCGTAGCGTGGTGGTGAGCAACTTTCCCTTCTATCTCTTCGAGAAATGAGGTTTGGATCTAGAAGAAACGGAGGGGTTTGTGTTTGGATCTCAAAAACCGTTTTTCTTCGTTTTCGAATCAAAGAGGAAGAGTGGAGTTGCGAAAACCTTGATCTAACTCTCACCCAACCTTGGGTCACTAGCTTTGAAGGAAAGGAAGCAACGAAAACGAAAAATGGAGAAAGGATGGATTTTTGGTTTTCTTGCGTGAACCTGAGGAAGGAGATGGAAATTGGAAATTTCCTTCCTTTCTTTTTCTTTCCTTTGTTTTTCCTTTCTTCCTTTTTCCTTCCTTCCTTTATATACTATTTTCTTTTCCTTTTCCTTCCTTCTAGTTTTCCTTTCTTTTTTCCTCCAAACAAACATATATAAATATAATAAATATAACTTAACAAATATCTCAAAATCTAGATATTTATTAAATTACCGTTTCGCCCGAAACGCCTTAAATTCTCCGTAAAGGATTTTCCGCAATTAAATTCAATTTATTTATCGACGAGAAATTCTAATTGGCATCGAAATACCTTTTTTATTATGAAACTCCAAAATATTATTAACTTTGGCTTAAAAGCCTCCGAGCCAAAATCCAAAATACGCCAAAAATACATAAATGGTACTTTAAAATTACGGGTCTTACAAAAAACATGGGTGTTGAAGAAAAAAGACTTTATAAAATGCATCATAAGACAAGGACTTTCATGATGAATGCAATTACATTCAAATAATTTGACAAACTCACTAACAAACAAACAGGCAAGAACATATTTGATGCTCTAGTTCTAGCATATGAAGCGAATCAACAAGTACAAGAAGCAAAGGCAAATTTTCTTATAAGAAAATGTGAATTATTCCAAATGGAAGAAAAGGAAAACATTGAGACATTTTTTTTTTAAAGTTTTCAAACATCGGCTTCGAGCCTAAAGGTATTGGAGAAAAGCTATACTACAGTATACCATGTTAAGAAATTTTTCGAAGTCTTCCAAGTAACTAGAGACCAAAATCAATGCCATAGAAGAGGCAAATAACCTAAACAGTATGCTTTTGGAAGAACTCATAAGTTTACTCCGATCAAATGAATTAGAACTAGAAAAGGACGAGCCAATGAAAAAGAAAAAATCATTGGCTCTTAGATCAAAAGACAAGAAAGTGTTAAAACGAAGTTGGTTTTACATTTAGAGTTTTGATGTTAACAAAAATATTTTATGACAACAATAAATTTGACTTCAAAGAGTATGAAAGAAGATTCATGTTTTTGAAGAAAATCTAAAATAATATTTGAATCAAATTTATAATTGAAGAAAATCTAAAATAAGATTTGATTCAAATTTATAATTGAAGAAAATCTAAAATAAGATTTTATTCAAATTTATAATTGAAGAAAATCTAAAATAAGATTTGATTCAAATTTATAATTGAAGAAAATCTAAAATAAGATTTTATTCAAATTTATAATTGATGAAAATCTAAAATAAGATTTGATTTATATTTATAATCTTTGACTAAGTTGAAAAGAAGATATAGTCAAGATTTAAAGAATATTTGAAGAAGATTTTATTTGACGAATTTACAATTGCAATCTGAACAAAAATAAAACAGAATTAATCTGAAGAGTTTACAAACTCAATCTAAACAAAATAGAAATAAAATCAATTTGAAGAATTTACAAACCCAATGTGAACAAGATACAATTCAAAATTATACAAGGACTAAATTGAAGCCCAAATTTTCACTATAAATAGACAATCAAAGCTGAAGGAGAAAATCATCGAAAAGTAGAAAAGAGTAGAAGAACTTAGGCTCAAAGTTCTCAATTCATCTTAGAGTTCATAGAGAGAAACACTTGTTCGGGTTAGAAATAATTTTTTAGTGTTCTTTTCTTAGAGTGTGAGAGTTATTATTATTATCAGCTTGGTTAATGGTTTAGTTCTTTCTTCAATCTGGGATTGTCAGGTTGTTAGGAGAAGACTTGGCTTGTAGGCTCAAGGTGGTTAGTTCCTCAAAAGTCTGGGGTTGTCAAGCTGTTTGGGAAGACTGACTTGGAGGGTCTTGTGCTTTGTAATTCGAGGTATTTGAATTAGTGGATTAAAGCCTTCTGAGTGAGAGGACTGGATGTAGCCAAGTTAATGGTGAACTAGGATAAAGCTATGTGTCAAATTATTTATGCTTTCATTGTTTGCTGCCTTTGAATTCGATTGCTTTTACTCCAAGTAATTCACAAAAACCAACCAACCTTTATCAAATTAACAAAAATGTATCAACTTTGTCAAACACTATTCAACCCCCCTTCTCGTGTTTGCACCTTCAATTGGCATTAGAGCTCGGTCTCAAGGCTGAGCACTTTATAGTGTTTGAGGAAGATCCAAGGCTTCAACATGTCTCGATTTAATGAATCAACATATGAAGAAATTGAGGTAGTTTCTGAATTTACTTGATCTGATTTAATTACTGCTATAAATGAATTTTTAAATAATAATCACAAATTGTGTTTAAAACGAAAAACACTTAGGAAAGAAAATACAAATCTAACTGAAAAAGTTAATGCTTTAAAAAATCAAAGTGCTGAATTTAAAATAGAAATTGCAAATCTAAAAACCAATATTATTGCACTTAAAATAGAGAATGCAAATCTGAAAACTGATATTGCTAAATTTAAGGATAAAAAATCAAACTCCGAAAAATAATTATAGTTCAACATTAATTGAAAATACCACATGCAACTACGATAATCATGAAGAAGTATTTCAAGATTTTCTTGATAATGCTATGGAAAGAAGCAAGTATGCATCTATGATTTATGGGGTTAGTAAGAATCGTAAAAGAGGAATAGGATTTCAGAAAAAGTAACTGAATCTAAAATTTAGAGGAATAATGAGATCCACATAATCTGAAGACCAGCAAAGTAGCAAACAAGTTTGGTTTTCAGAAACAAGTAGAAACCACCAAAAACATGATTGATGTTTTGGCTGTATTGATTTCATTCTTCAATTATCTGATTTATATTATGTTATATCACAAACATCTTGACCTTAAAAAGTCAAAGCAAGTTGAGGATACTGCAGGTTTACTAGAGCCAGAGGAAGCAGATGCAAACAAATGAAAAGATGACAAATTTTTAGAGGATGAATCTGATCAAGTTAGAATCGGTCAAGATAAGTCAAAAGGAAGATCTAGATGGAAGTACAAGACATCTCATCTCATTTGAAGTTCAAATGTTCATTTGAGGATCAGATTATCATTAAAATATATCACTTTATTTGGCTCAATCTCGTCAATTGAGCCTACCATTGTTGATGAAGCATTAGTAGATGATGGACAGATTCTTGCAATGCAAGTAGATTTAAATAAATTTAAGAGAAATGATGTTTTGGATCTAGTACCTAGATCAAAGAAGAGCATTACTAGAACCAAGTGGTTTTTTAGAAACAAGCTAAATGAAAGAGTTGAAGTTGTCAGAAATAAGGCAAGACTTGTCGCACAAAGCTACAATCTACAAGATGGCATTGATTACACTGAAACATTTGCAAAAGTAGCCATGTTAGAAGCTATTCTTATCCTACTTTCTTTTTTTGAAAATAATAATATTACATTATTTTCAAATGGATGTTAAAAGTGCTTTTCTAAATGGTTATATAAGTGAAGAAGTCTATGTTAAACAACCCCTAGATTTTGAAAGTTATGAATTTCCAAATCATGTTTTTAAACTTAGGAAATCTCTGTATGGTATAAAATAAGCACCTAGGACATGATATGATAGACTTTGTAACTTCTTACTTAAAAATAACTTTGAAAGAGGACAAGTAGATAATACACTTTTTAGAAAATCAATAGGATATAATATTCTTATTATTCAAATTTATGTTGATGACAAGAGTTTTCTAAATTGATGTAGCTTGAATTTCAAAAGAGTATGATGGGAGAACTTAATTTCTTCTTAGGGATACATATTCAGAAAAGTAAAAAAGGTATATACATTCATCAAACTAAATATACAAATGCAGTTATTAGGAAGTTTAAGACGAGGGATTGCAAACCTAAGGCTACACCAATGCACCCTACTTGTTCACTTGAAAAAGATGATTCAGGCGAAATAGTTGCCCAAAAAACTTATAGAGGAATGATATGAACCCTACTTTACATTACTGGTTCTAGACCTGACATCATGTTTTGTGTATGTGTATGTGCAAAATTTCAAGCTAACCCTAAGGAATTGCATTTTACTGCTGTTATGATAATGCTTAGATACCTAAAAGGCACTACCAACCTTACCTTGTTCTACAAGAAATCTCCTAAGAACAAACTTAATAGATACTGTGATTCTGATTATGATGGAGATAAACTTGAGAGAAAGAGCACTATTGGAAACTGCACATTTATAGGTGACAACTTAATATCTTGGTCAAGTAAGAGACAAAACACAATTGCAATGTCAACAGTAGAGGCTGAGTACATTTCAACATTTGGCTACAGTTCTAACCTACTTTGGATGAAACATCAACTTGAAAATTACAAAATCCTAGAATCCAACATTCCCATCTACTGCGATAACACTTCTGCCATTTGTCTAACCAAAAATCCTATCTTACATTATAGAGCAAAACACATAGAGATCAAACTCCACTTTATTAGAGACTCTATTCAAAAAGGGGTACTAAACATTCAGTTTGTAGAAGCTAAAAACCAATGGGCTGACTGATGATAGGTTTGACATTATCAAGAAAAACATAAACCTTACCTTCACAACTTTAAGTAATTTAGTTTTATATTAGTTTTTATATTTTCTTGTACTATATTATATTCATGTTATTCAAAAAAACCAAAAAAAAACCAAAAATAAAAACGTATCACTTTTAAATATTTTTGTCTGATGACAATAGACGGAGAAATATATTTGATAATGTAGGGAGAAAAGGATACTAAGACTTAGATGGAGTCAAAGAAATATAAAGACAAATTGTTATAAAAAATACAAGTTTTGTCATCATCAAAAATAGGAAGAATCTTGCAACCAAGTTGGTTTTACATTTAGAGTTTTGATGTTAACAAAAATATTTTATGACAACAACAAATTCGATTTCAAGGAGTATGAAAAAAGATTCATGTTTTTGAAGAATATCTAAAATAAGATTGGATTCAAATTTGTAATTGAGAAAAATCTAAAATAAGATTTGATTCAAACTTATAATTGAAGAAAATCTAAAATAAGATTTTATTCAAATTTATAATTGATAAAAATCTAAAATAAGATTTGATTCATATTTATAATCTTTGACTATATCTAAAATAAGATATAGTCAAGATTTGATCAATATTTGATGAATATTTGAAGAAGATTTTATTTGAAGAATTTACAAACGCAATCTGAGACCAATCCTCTTGCACACCGCAAGAAATTTTCAAATATTGTTAGAATAAGTACAAGTCAAACTTTAAGACTTCAATTACAAACTCCTTAAAATCTGCCTAAGATAGCACAACACTATCCTAGTTTACACTATTTAAAGAAAATACACCACTTTCTTCAAACAACACAATAACTTGTTAATTTACAATAATGATTTTGACTGTAATCGTGAGGGTATAACAGTTGGTGCTTTCTTGTATAATGATAATAATCTAATATAATTTTAACTACAACATAGAACATTTCTCAATGATATGACAATGTAAAACATGTATTTGAAATATGAAAGTATGACTTTGAATAATTCACAAAATATATTAGAAAGTTGTTTAAAGTTGTTCTAAGATTGAATTTATAAACTTGAGATTGTGAGGTATTTATACTCCTAAGACATCACTTAAGATCAATGGCAATTGTTCCTATAAGTTTGATGAACATATGCAATGATCTAGATTGAATTAGAACAGAAAAATTGCATTGACTCGCAGTTGTATTCGGCTATAGTTTAAGTGTAGTCGAATACACTTATGTAACATTCAAATTTTTCAAACAATTTGTGCTTGTATTCCAATACAGATCCATGTAGTCGAATACATATTACTAAAATTTGCCACTAACTTGGTTTTTTATTCGGCTACATCATGGTGTAGTCGAATACAGATGTGTAGGTTTTTCTACTGACTTGGGTTTGTATTCGGCTACAACATGTTGTAGTTGAATACAGATGTGCAGTTTTTGCTACTGACTACATATGTATTCGGCTACTTATATATGTAGTTGAATACAACTCTGACTTTTATCAAAAACTTGATTTTCAAACATTGTTCATGCAGTTTGACAATTTGAAAATTCTTTGGATGCATATGCTAGAGTTTAGATTAAGTAATCAAGGTTCTCATGTGCATTTGAAATGTAATAATATTAGATTGCATCATGTACCTTAAAATATAATACTTATAACTTATTGAAATTTTTTGATTTGATGTTGACTTCTCTTAGCATCTTTGAACTTGCAACTTGATAATTTTACTTGGTCTTTGTCTTCATAAAAATATGGATTGTCTTGCATATTTACATTATCCCCCTTTTTGATGATGACAAAACCTTGTTGTTGTTGTTGAAACTTCAAAGAGTTGATCTTTTTTATTTTTCTCCCCATTAATGCATGCTTACTCCCCATTTGATCTTGAGTTCAGGTCATCATGTTTTTAAAGTTTGAAAACCTACAAATTCTTTAAGAACGACAACATACCAATTTTCTCTCCCTTTTGACATGATCAAAAAGGAAGAAAACAACAGACAAATATTCCAAGCATACAAAGTATATAGGGTATAAAAGCATATCACAAGGTAGAGAATATGACATCAAAAGCATAGTTAAAAGTTAAACATGTCTAAGTGATACAACAACAATTTTAAGAATTTAAATGAAAAGACTTACAAAGCATCAATACCTAGTATTAGAGATCATTTTCATTTAGAATGCCAAATTCTCTTCGTATTTTATAGAATGAATCTTTAGGAAAGGTTTTGTGAAGATATCCCTTGAGCACTAGTATTGTCAATATGTATGGTTCGAGAATGCATGACTGGGTTCTTTGCAAGATGGATAGCACTGGTATTGTCATATCTTAGATGGATGCATCCAAGATCAAGTCCATAGTCACATAACTACGGCTTAAGCGATAGAATCTATGCACAACAACTGTCTGCTGCTATGTATTCTGCGTCAGCAGTGCTTAGAGTCACACATGCTTGAATTTTACAGGACAATGACACTAATGCATTACCTAAGATATGACAAGTGCTGCTTGTGTTTTTCCGATCTGTTTTG
Organism: Cicer arietinum; assembly: GCF_000331145.2. NCBI lineage: Eukaryota > Viridiplantae > Streptophyta > Magnoliopsida > Fabales > Fabaceae > Cicer > Cicer arietinum. Next base: position 35,834,577 of record NC_021163.2, on the reverse strand, counting down.
TATCCTACATAGTCATAATCAGAATAACAAACAAAATTGCATATACTACCTTTTGGATACCATAAGCCAACATTGGTTGTCCCTTTCAAATATTTCATTATTCACTTCACTACTGCAAGATGTGATTCCATAGGATCTGCCTGAAACGTTGCACATAAACTGTAACAACCCGCTTTTTCGAGACATTAACTAACTAAATTCTAAACGTAAAAACACAAATTTATTTTTTTATTTTTTTATGATTATCTTTAATACTCATTTACCTTAAAATCAACTAATAAGATTTTTAGCTATATTTTCAAAAATAATGAATCAAAGTATTTGCAATTACTAAAAGTAAAATTAATACATTAAACAAAAGAAACTCCTAGAGCCAAAACTCTTGACGTTTTACTACCCAAGCATAAATCCTAGTTGGTCATAAACTTTGGACTTGTGGAAAACTCACCCAACAAGTCTAACACCGGCACAAAAGTATATTGGAGCCTCCAACTGCATGCTATTGTACTTCCTCGCATTTCTCCTATTAGGTTGACTGTGACACTATTCACTCAAGTAACACTATATGTGACATCTTGTCAAATGTAAAGGTCATTTCCAAATAACAAACACAGAACAAATATGCATGTATATATAGTTGTTATAACAAAAATCTAAATAAATCATATACTTCATTTAACAGTTAAAAATCATACTGCACCAAAGGTACAAATCAACCAAAATGCACAACTTATTTGTTAGATTATATGTCAATGCATGATTCTGGAATATCACCTCCTCCGCAAGGGCTTCGTGGGTGCTTCAAAGCAACACCTCTAACTCAAAATCCCCGCAAGGATCTGTGGGCTCCAACCAATTATGGACGCACCACACAACTTTGGGCTCCAACCAATTATTGACGCACCACACAACTATGAATGCATGAATGTAGACACTTTTGTTAGTAACAATATAGATCACTCAACCAGAGCGTCCAAAATCATTCAACCTTATCCTAAACCAACCTAGTTTAAACATAAAGTAATCACCTTGAATAACCACAACATATCAAACACAATCATCATAACAACATATCATATGACTTTCAGTTTCCACAATTTGAACATGTCAAGCACAACCATTATTAATATTCATCTTGAAGATAACACACAAACAAACCCAATACAAATTATCACAGTATATTTATATCACATATAATTCAAGTAGGAAAGCGGATGGAGTGATGCCTTTACCGATATGAGTGTCGTTATTAAAATTCTCATGCAGCGGTCTTTGCTCCAAATGTGCTACACCTTCACAAATTAATTTACTTCTCATTTAGTGTCAAAACTTTTTAGTTTTATTTTTTTATAGATTGACGTATAAAATATTTTAAGAGTGTGAACGTTATTACAATAATAACGAGATAGTAGAGTTCCTAATAATATATGATATTAAGAACTTTCATTCCTTTACTGTATAACAATTCATCCGTCTAACTCATTCACTACTTTATCTAAACATCATAACACAAATATAGTATCATTGCCTTTCTTGTGTAACAATTGATTATATCGTCTAACGCATTTACTACTATATCTAAACATCATAACACAAATATAGTACCTATATTCCTTATAGTTGATTAAGATAAAAAAAAATAAAGATATAACTAGAGAGACATATTCATCGATCAATTTTATTCTATTTTATTTTATTTTTTCAAAATATCAATAAGGGTTTTTGTTCTACTACCAATAAAATGGTTATATAAAGTTAATATGATCATAAAGAATTCTTACTTGAGGGGATGAATCACTAACTCCTTTAGTTCTTGAATTTCTTCCTTTTTCTCTCCTAAACCCTTTTTTTTCTATATTGCAGAAACGTTTGTGAATGGAAGGCGTCATTTTTGTTTTTTTCTTTTATATCCGTATAAGTGGGGAATGTGATATTTCAACATAAGCCCATTAAGACACTAATTATTCACTCATCAGTTTAATATAATTTTGTTTTTAACGTTTCCCGATTCATGATTTTATTATTACTAATAATATTATTATCAAAAATTAAAACAACACAATATAATAGTAACTATCACCAACAATTTCTAGAATAATTATCTCTACTCCTGATAAGGTAAAATATAAAAATAAAATAAAATGCCTGGATGTTACATTCTAGCTACCTTAAATAGTTTCGTCCTCAAAACTGACACTAATGAAGAAAAATGTGGGTCTTACATTCTATCAACCTAGAAATAGTTTCGTCCTCGAAACTGACACTAAAGAGTTCCTAGATATAACACACTTACCTTATCCGTCGATAAAATCTTATCTATCGTGCTGCAATTATTTCAGAATTCATCAAGCCTAACGTCCTCAACATTATTCTACCAATTTACAACTCTAAAATCACATTCACTAAGTCTGGTATTACTCTAATTCTACCAAGAAAGCTTCAAGTCCTCTACAGACCAAAACCTACACCACACAAGATTTTGTTTATAAGCATAATCTCAATACATGTTAGAGAGTCAAACATTTGTGACAACTTTCCAAGAATATACCCAACGTGTCATCGTTCTCATACCACTATAAAGTGCTCTTACTTTTAATTTTTAATCATTTGGATCCAACACTCTGACTAAATTCAACTTGAATTCTTCCCACAAGATTTTTTTAATTCATCGTTACTTTTATGGCTAAAAATCTAATCCATATGATTTACAACTTAAATTCTCACTCTCTTATGGTTTAGTATCACTTACTTGTCAACTACAACTCACAATTCATAGAAGGCTAACTGCTCCAAATAGATCACACTTAAATTTTATTTTGAATTAATCGTCACTTAAAGGTTACAACAAACTAAAGTAGAGATTTTCAAATAGTATATAAGATAATTAATTATTTACTAGAAGGTACAACACACGATCAAACCAAAATGAATCAGGTAGTACATAAACCACTTTAAAGGTTACACATCATTCTAAAAATTGATGTCTAGACTTAAATTATAATAAAATGTATCACTAATCATTTAGCACCAAAAAGATTATTGAGAAGTCAAAATTTTTCCTTAAATTACTTTTCAATAAGTCACGTCTAAATGAAAACTGTAAGACCCATAATTTTAAAGTACCCTTTATGTATTTTTGGTGTATTTTGGATTTTGGCTCGGAGGCTTTTAAGCCAAAGTTAATAATATTTTGGAGTTTTATAATCAAAAAGATATTTTGATGCCAATTAAAATTTCTCGTCGATAAATAAATTGAATTTAACTGCGATGAATCCTTTACGGAGAATTTAATGCGTTTCGGGTGAAACGGTAATTTAACAAATATCTAGATTTTGAGATATTTGTTAAGTTATATTTATTATATTTATATATGTTTGTTTGGAGGGAAAAAGAAAGGAAAACTAGAAGGAAGGAAAAGGAAAAGAAAATAGTATATAAAGGAAGGAAGGAAAAAGGAAGAAAGGAAAAACAAAGGAAAGAAAAAGAAAGGAAGGAAATTTCCAAATTTCCATCTCCTTCCTCTGAACCTCACGCGAGAAAAACCCAAAATTCCATCCTTCTCCATTTTTCGTTTTCGTTGCTTCCTTTTCTTCAAAGCTAGTGACCCAAGGTTGGGTGAGAGTTAGATCAAGGTTTTCGCAACTCCACTCTTCCTCTTTGATTCGAAAACGAAGAAAAACGGTTTTGAGATCCAAACACAAACCCCTCCGTTTCTTCTAGATCCAAACCTCATTTCTCGAAGAGATAGAAGGGAAAGTTGCTCACCACCACGCTACGGTGCTAGTGAACTAATTTGGAAGCGGCGTTGCGAGCGGAGATTTTACCGGAATTACTCGCGGTACCGGAAACGCACGTTAAAGCTAACGTTGAGGTAAGGGCTCCTTCCAAACTTCTAGTTGCATTAGGGACTTATCTGTGGTTGTGTGGGAAGGAATTTGTTAGGGTTAAATGTATCGATTTGGGGAAAAACCAAACTAGTGCGTTATGGGTAAAAACCTTAGAGTTAGGTTTTGTTTATAGTGATGAATGTTTCGTGGTAAATGAATTTGAAGTCATTGTATATGATTATGAACAAATGAAATTGGTTGTATCTGGGTGTTATGTTGCTTTGATTTGTGTTCGTTGTTTTTGACATGCTCTTAATTGATATTGATGAAATTTGATATGTGTATGGTTGGATTTGTGAATAAATGAATTGATATGTTTTGATGTGAGAATTTGTTGAGTTTGTGTTGTGTGAAATTTGAAAACCATTAAGTTAAATGAGTATTAAGAATGGGGAATCTCTTAATGACTCGTTTACTGAATGTTTTGCGAGAAAATCGTTTAAGTCAAAAGTATATTAAGAATGGGGAATCTCTTAATATGACTGTTTGCTTAACGTTTTGTTTTGAAAATCATTAAGTTAAATCGGTATTAAGAACGGGGAATCTCTTAATGACTTATTTAATTAATGTTGTTTGAAAGTCGTTTAAGTAAATGGGTATTAAAAATGGGGAATCTTTTAATATCTGCATTTGCTTAACGATTGTTGTGAATGGAGTCTGTGTATGCTCATGCATTTCATTGGTAAATTGTGTCGACCCGTGATAGGTGACACCTTGGTAAACTGTACGGACCCGTGATAGGTTGTACGTTTGCGATTTACATTTTAGTAAATCGTGTTGACCCGTGATAGGTGACACCTTGGTAAACTGTACTGACCCGTGATAGGTGGTACATTTACGATTTACATTTTTGGTGAATTGTGCTGACCCGTGATAGGTGGCACCTAGGTAAACAGTACTGGTCTGTGATAGGCGGTACGTTTACGATTCCCGCTTTTTCTTTTAGTAAATCGTGTTGACCCGTGATAGGTGACACCTCGGTAAACTGTACTGACCCGTGATAGGTGGTACATTTACGATTCCCGCTTTTTCTTTTAGTAAATCGTGTTGACCCGTGATAGGTGACACCTCGGTAAACTGTACTGACCCGTGATAGGTGGTACGTTTATGATTTACGCATTTTAGTAAATCGTGCTGACCCGTGATAGGTGGCACCTCGGTAATTGGTACTTTGGCCTGCGATAGGCGGTACAATTATGATTTACGGCCCTTCGAGGAGGGTTTTGGTTTGGAATTCCGAGTCCATGCATTTTGGCATATACGCATTGCATTAGGGTGCCTGGCACGCGAGTCATGTTTGATTTGAGTTTATGATTGAGTGATTCGAATTTTGATTTATCGTGATAACTGAGATGAAGGTGTTAAGTGCTATGTGTTGTGTATTGTGTGTGAGTATGATGGTTATCGAACCTTTGTGTGTCGTAGTAATCGCGTAGAAATTGCTAAGTGTTAAGTGGTGAACTTGATTAGGAATGACTTAGGTTAATTCATGAATTTTTGGAAAACTGATCAGGGAAATCGATTTCCCAATCGATTGGATGGGTAAACAGGGACTTGGCCAATTCACAAAATCGATTAGCCAATCGATTTCGAAAACAATTTTCAAAGGAATCAGTTAAGAAATCGATTGCCCAATCGATTAGGCCTTAAGTCAGGGGCTCAGGAACCAATCAATCGATTTACCAATCGATTGAATTCAGCCCAGGATTCTGTTTTCATTAAGAATCCCTCACCAAATCGATTAGGAAATCGATTGGCTCGAAACCAGGGGCTCAGGAACCAATCAATCGATTTACCAATCGATTGAATTCAGCCCAGGATTCTGTTTTCATTAAAAATCTTCACCCCAATCGATTGCCCAATCGATTGGCTCAGTGAAAATCCTCATTTTTAGTTGTATGATTAATTGCTCATGAATCTATCCATGTTTTGTTTTATCATGTGTTAATTAGGAGATCGAGAACTGCATTTTACCTTCATTTTCATTGGCAATGTAATGTATGAACTTTTCGCACATTGAAAATCCTGTTAAGGTGCATGCTTAGTTAAAAAGTTGTTTTGAGCATTCAAAAACTTAATTGCTATGTGTTAACTGTTATTTTCTGGTTGGTGACCCTTTACACTATTGTGGAAATCTGGGCTTTGCCCTCAGATGAGAGTCAGGACGGCCCTACTGGTTCGTACCCTACGGACAGGGATGGAGATGGGAATGCTTGACTGCGGTTGTGTTAGGAGGATCTCACGGGGCGCGTGGAGATTACTCAGGGTGTATAGTTTTTGGTAGGATGATCAGATTAGGATGATGTATAGGGACTAGGGGTCCTTCTTTTTGGTTTGGAGTATTTTAGTTTTGGAAAACTGTACTTATACAAATATTATCAGTTTGATATCATCTTTGAATGGGTTCCATGTACCATTTGATGTTTATGTAGAAATGTTTTGGATTTGTAATTGGAGAAACTTTTCCGCTGCTTGTAAATTATAATGACTCAATTATTTATCCAAAAGCATTTCCTGATTTATTCTTTGTTCGTTTTAATTACTTTTAGAAAAAAAAAAATATACCCTCGCTTTGAAAAACGGGGTGTTACATTGTGGTATCAGAGCATAGGTTTAGTTTTCTTTGGGAGCTGTGGAACCTTGGTTATAGATTGTAGGTCGACCTATAAGTTAGGAGTTGTTATCTGATCATGTGTCGGTTTAGGTGACTTGAGTTGTCAAGTCCAATTTAATTGTGTGTTGTTAGTCGGACGTTAGTTTAGAATTATTTGAAGTAGTGTTAAAACTCTACTTGATGATGGTTCTTATAGGAAACCATGCCGCCCAGAAGGAATGACGCTCCGAGAGCCAACGCTAGGAATGACCAAATGGCGGAGGCTATGAACAACATGGCTGCTTCTGTCGCTGCACAGACCGCTGCCAAGACTCAACGGGATCTTGAAAAGAGGGGAAGAGAGATCCGTGCTGCAGAATCAAGAGGGTTGGAAGACTTCCGTCGTTACAATCCTCCTGTTAGTTTGGAGTTATTTGATGTAGTGTTAAGACTCTACTTGATGATGGTTTTTAGGAAACCATGCCGCCAAGAAGGAATGATGCTCTGAGAGCCAACGCTAATAGGAATGATCAAATGGCGGAGGCTATGAATAACATGGTTGCTTCTGTTGCTGCACAGACTGCTGCCAAGACTCAACGGGATCTTGAAAAGAGGGGAAGAGAGATCCGTGCTACAGAGTCAAGAGGGTTAGAAGACTTCCGTCGTTATAATCCTCCTAAGTTTAAGGGGGATAAAAATTCAGAGAAGGCGGATCAATGGATCCAAGAAGTGGAGAAGATCTTTGAAATGATAAATTGTCAGGCGGGAGTGAAGGTCAGCTATACCACTTATATGCTGTTGGGGGATGCTGAGTACTGGTGGAGGAGTGCAAGGTTATTGATGGGAGCAGCCCACGAGGAGGTGAACTGGGAATCATTTAAAAGGAAGTTTTTAGACAAATACTTCCCGATGAGTACCAGGACTAAACTGGGTGACGACTTTCTGAAACTTCACCAGGGGAGCATGACTGTGGGCGAATATGCTGCTATGTTTGAATCGCTATCGAGGCATTTCAGGTTCTTCGGTGAAGAAATTGATGAACCATTCATGTGTCATTGTTTCCAAGACGGAATGAAGTATGAGATTCAAGACTCCGTCTTACCCTTGGGAATCCAACATTTCCAAGTCCTCGTGGAAAAATGTAGGGAAGTTGAGGATATGAAGAATAAGAGAGCTAGCCGAGGAAGGAATTTTAGTGCAGGAGGGCCTAGTCGGGTGAATTACCAAAACCACAAGGGGAAACAAGTTGTTAAACCCTACGATCGACCACGAACTAACAACGGTGGGCAGAATCGCCCGGGAAACCAGAATTTCGGGAGACAACTGGGACGAGGGGTTCGATGTTTCCATTGTGGAGAAGAG
>NC_021163.2:35826198-35826719 GCF_000331145.2 Cicer arietinum | reverse complement strand
AACCAGAATTTCGGGAGACAACTGGGACGAGGGGTTCGATGTTTCCGTTGTGGAGAAGAGGGACATTATGCTAACGCTTGTACCCCTAATACTCTCACCTGCTACACTTGTCAGAAGCCAGGACACATGGCGAAGGATTGCACGGCTCCAAAGGCGGAACCAGTTGTGAATGTAGCTAGAGCTACCCGTCCTACTGCTAGAGGACGCATTTATTGTGTGAGTGCTGAAGAGGGGAATCCATCTGGTAATCTGATTCAACATGACTGTGAGATTGCAGGTAACACTCTAACTGCACTCTTTGATTCGGGGGCAACCCATTCCTTCATTGCTATGGATTGTGTGAATCGCTTGAAGTTATCTGTGTCTGCTTTACCTTTTGATTTGGTTGTTTCCACACCTGCTAAGACTTTGACAGTGAATTCTGCATGTTTACATTGTCAAATGACTATTCAAAATAGGGATTTCTTGGTTAATTTAATTTGTTTACCGCTACAATCACTCAAGGTCATCCTCGGTATGGA
>NC_021163.2:35814911-35816074 GCF_000331145.2 Cicer arietinum | reverse complement strand
TATATATATATGTTTGCTTGGAGAGAATAGAAAGAAAGGAAATTAGAAGGAAGGAAAAGGAAAAGAAAAGGTTATATAAAGGAAAGAAGGAAATAGAAAGGAAGGAAAAAGGAAGGAAAAACAAAGAAAGGAAAGAAAATTCAGAATTCCATCTTCTTCCTCCCTACGCGTGACCCCCCATTTTCCCTTCTCCTCCATTTTCGTCTTTCGTTGCTTTCTTTCTTCAAGACTAGTAACCCAAGGTTGGGTGAGTGTTAGAACAAGGATTTCGCAACTTCACTCCTCCTCTTTGATTCGAAAACGAAGAAAAACGGCATTTGAGATTCAAACACAAACCCCTCCGTTTCTTCTCTATCCAAGCTTCATTTCGCGGAGAGTTAGAAGGGAAAGTTGCTCACTACAACGCCACGGTGCTAGGGGACCAATTTGGAGGCGATGTTGCGAGCGAAGATTTTACCGAATTTACTCACGGTGCTGTAATCGTACGTTAGAGCTAACGTTAAGGTAAGGGCTCCTTCCAAACTTTTAGTTTGCATCTAGGGCCTTATATGTGGTTGTGTGGAAACGAATTGTGTTAGAATTGGAGTATTGTTTTAGGAAAAATGATTTTACCTCATGTATGTAAGATTTGGAATAAATGAAATTTATTATGTTGATTTGTGTTCATCGTATCTGGCATGTTCATACTTGATGTTTGTTGATTGATGTGTTTTGGTGTGAATTATTAATTGAATGTGAGAATTTGTTTGAGTTTGTTTTGTGGGGAATTTGAAAACCATTAAGTTAAATGATTATTAAGAATGAGGAATCTCTTAATGTCTTGTTTACTTAATGTGTGTTTGTTTGCGAAAAATCGTTTAAGTTAACTGGGCGTTAAGAATGGGGAATCTCTTAATGTCTCGGTTACTTAATGTTTGTTTTTGAAAATCGTTTAGTAAATGAGTATTAAGAATGGGGAATCTCTTAATGTCTCGTTTACTGAATATTTTGTTTTGAAAATCGTTTAAGTTAACTGGGCGTTAAGAATGGGGAATCTCTTAATGTCTCGGTTACTTAATATTTGTTTTTTTAAAATCGTTTAAGTTAACTGGGCGTTAAAGATGGGGAATCTCTTAATGTCTCGGTTACTTAATATTTGTTTTTGAAAATCGTTTAAGTTAATT
>NC_021163.2:35799266-35814411 GCF_000331145.2 Cicer arietinum | reverse complement strand
AAAAAAAAAAATACACCCTCGCTTAGAAAAACGGGGTGTTACACAAATCAAGTTCTTAAAATTTAAAATTCTAACATCAACTTAAACTCTAATGAGTTCATAATATTAGAATCAGAAAATCAATCATTTCAAAAAAATATTCCAACACCCTCACAAATCAATATTCACTCCAGCACCTCTAAACCATCATTACAACAACCCTTTTATTTTTCTTAAATATAAGATCTACTAAAATATGGTGTAAATTTTCAGCTATTTTAAATATTAAATAAGATCAGTAGTATAAAATTATTCTTATTTTATAAATTAACAAAATTAAACTCAATTTAATTCTTAAACTAAATCAACAATTATCCAAACATAAAATATTTCCTTTTATAAAATAAATCAACTTTAACTCATTCACGACTTGTTTTCTAAAAAGTCTAACTTTAAAATCCAACCAACTTTGAATATTCAAGAATTACTATTGCTAAGAATATGAATTTCATACTATTTAAAATTATGACGAACATTCTAAATTGTTTTTAAAAACAATATCAAAACTCTAATCATCTAGATTACAACCATCATCACTTTCAAGTGATTTAAAGTTAACATTCATAATTTAAAATCGATTTTTTTTTTTCTTTACACAAGCCAACATAAAATCAAAATAAAAATTTTCTAGTCAAAATTAAAACTTTAAACACAAGAGACATATTTCCTATCTAACTCAAAGTTTAGAACGAAACATCATTTTATCTCTAAACATCATTTTTCTTCTCCTAAAGATTTGGACCATTAACTAAGTTACAATCTTAATTCCAACCTCCATATCACAACTCCTACAAGACCCACTAAGTTTCAACCACGCTTACGCCGCGCCACTCGGATAAATCGATTAAGAACAGAATTTATGTTCTTGTGCAATATGCACACAATGTTTAGGTGAAGAAGTATTTCAATCAAGGTTCGAGTGATGCATAAATTCACACACCATCTCTTAAGGACTTCAGAGACAAATGACCAACACTAACAAGAATAAAAACTATCCCACTAACCCGTAGTCCAATCTAGATCGAACTGCTCTGATACAACTTGTAACATCCCGCTTTTTCAAGACATTAACTAACTAAATTCTAAACGTAAAAACACAATTTTTATGATTATCTTAAATACTCATTTACCTTAAAATCAACTAATAAATTTTTTAGCTATATTTTCAAAAATAATGAATCAAAGTATTTGCAATTACTAAAAGTAAAATTAATACATTAAACAAAAGAAACTCCTAGAGCCAAAACTCTTGACGTTTTACTACCCAAGCATAAATCCTAGTTGGTCATAAACTTTGGACTTGTGGAAAACTCACCCAACAAGTCTAACACCGGCACAAAAGTATATCGGAGCCTCCAACTGCATGCTATTGTACTTCCTCGCATTTCTCCTATTAGGTTGACTGTGACATTATTCACTCAAGTAACACTATATGTGATGTCTTGTCAAATGAAAATGTCATCTCCAAATAACAAACACATAGCAAATATGCATGTATATATAGTTGTTATAACAAAAATCTAAATAAATCATATACTTCATTTAACAGTTAAAAATCATAATGCACCAAAGGTACAAATCAACCAAAATGCACAACTTATTTGTTAGATTATATGTCAATGCATGATTCTGGAATATCACCTCCTCCGCAAGGGCTTCGTGGGTGCTTCAAAGCAACACCTCTAACTCAAAATCCCCGCAAGGATCTGTGGGCTCCAACCAATTATGGACGCACCACACAACTTTGGGCTCCAACCAATTATTGACGCACCACACAACTATGAATGCATGAATGTAGACACTTTTGTTAGTAACAATATAGATCACTCAACCAGAGCGTCCAAAATCATTCAACCTTATCCTAAACCAACCTAGTTTAAACATAAAGTAATCACCTTGAATAACCACAACATATCAAACACAATCATCATAACAACATATCATATGACTTTCAGTTTCCACAATTTGAACATGTCAAGCACAACCATTATTAATATTCATCTTGAAGATAACACACAAACAAACCCAATACAAATTATCACAGTATATTTATATCACATATAATTCAAGTAGGAAAGCGGATGGAGTGATGCCTTTACCGATATGAGTGTCGTTATTAAAATTCTCATGCAGCGGTCTTTGCTCCAAATGTGCTACACCTTCACAAATTAATTTACTTGTCATTTAGTGTCAAAACTTTTTAGTTTTATTTTTTAGATTATATGTCAATGCAACTTTTTTACTTTTTACAAATCAACCAAAATGCAACTTATTTGTTAGATTATATGTCAATGCATGACTCCGGAATATCACCTCCTCTGCAAGGGGTTCGTGGGTCCTTCCAAGCAACACCTGTAACTCAAAATCCCCACAAGGATCTATGGAATCCAACCAATTATTGACGCACCACAAAACTATGAATGCATGAATGTAGAAACTTTTGTTAGTAACAATATAGACCACTCAACCAGAGCGTCCAAAATCATTCAACCTTATGCTAAACCAACCTAGTTTAGACATAAAGTAATCACCTTGAATAACCACAACATGTCAAAAACAACCATCATAACAACGTATCATATGACTTTCAGTTTCCACAATTTGAACATGTCAAGCACAACCATTATTAATTTTCATTTTGAAGATAACACACAAACAAAACCAATACACAACATTACAATACATTTATATCACATATAATTCAAGTAGGAAAATGGATCGAGTAATGCCTTTACCAATATGAGTGTAGTTATTAAAATTCTCACGCAGCGGGCTTTGCTCCAAATATCCTGCACCTATACAAATTAATTTACTTCTCACTTAGTGTCAAAACTTTTAGTTTTTTTTTTTTTATAGATTGACATATAAAGTCTATTACTAGTGTGACCGTTATTACAATATAGTATCATTCCCTTTCTTGTGTAACAATTGATCATATCGTCTAACCCATTGACTACTTTATCTAAGCATCATAACACAAATATAGTACCTATATTCCTGATAGTTGATTAAGATAAAAAAATAAAGATATAATTAGAGAGACTTATTCATCGATCAATTTTATTCTATTTTATTTTATTTTTTTCAAAATATCTGTAAGGGGTTTTGTTCTACTACCAATAAAATGGTTATATAAAGTTAATATGATCATAAAGAATTTTTACTTAAGGGGATGAACCACTAACTTCCTTTTTCTCTTCTAAACCCTTTTTTTCTATATCGTAGAAACGTTTGTGAATGGATGACGTCAATTTTGTTTTTTCCTTTCTATCCGTAGAAGTGGGGAACGTGATATTTCCATATAAGCCCATTAAGACCCTAATTATTCACTCATCAGTTTCCCAATTCATGCTTTTATTATTAATAATAATATTATTATCAAAAATTAAAATAACACAATACAATAGTAACTATCACCAACAATTTCTAGAATAATTATCTCTACTCCTAATAAGGTAAAATATAAAAATAAAATAAGATGCATGGATGTTACATTTAAACAAACACTGAACATAATATATGTCCGATTGGTCGTTAGAAATAAAAGATAACCAATCATACCAATAATAAGATTGTGCTTTAATCCTCCAACATATAGAACATCTTCAATTGAAGGAGATGTGGATGCACCAACCTTTCCAATGCCCAAAATTTTACCCTTGTTGTTATCTCCATAGATCACATAACCTTTTGATTCAAGAGTAAATGCATAAAATTTTGTTTTGTCACCAGTCATATGTTTTGAACATCCGTTATCCAAGTACCACATATTAGAGGTACTTTGTATGGATTCCTACAAAACAAGATCATAATTAGTTAGGTATCCAAAGTGCTTTGGGTCCTTGAGTATTAGCACATTTCTTGACCCACACATAATGCCCATTTGGAACACCAAATTTTCTAAAATGACAGTCATTAAGTGTGTGGCCATTTAGACCACAATAAAAACATGTCGGAATATTTGTACTCCTATATTTAGGGATAAGAAGTTTCATTTGAATAAAATTCTTCCTAGAACAATGATAATTATTTTGTACAACTATAACTTTCTCTTTTTGGATTGATCACTTGCCTTAACAAAGATGGTTTTACTAATACTTGGTTTATCAAACTTTGAATAACCAAGACCACTCTAGTCATTGGAATATCTTTGCATATAAAGAATATTTTCTAATCCAACTTGTCCATTTTCATATCATTCAATGACTCTATTTAGTTTGACAACTTTAAAAGAAAGAGAATCACATTTATTACATGCAGAATTCTGTTTTAACTTTTCAAAGTATTTTTCCATGGTGTCAATTTTCTCTTTAAGAATTGAAATCTGTTTATTTTGAGTTGACACTATTTTGCACAGAATTTTACACTCCATAAGTAATTCTTTTATTGCATCTTGAGCATCATTACACTCAATAAATAAATCATTATTATAAGAGAAATTTTTGTTACTAACCTCTTCTTCTTTGTCGGATTGGCGTGATGCCATTAAAGCAACATTTGTTCATTCATCACTTTCTAAATTTGAGAATGAACTGACTTCATTGTCCTTCCATGCTATATAAGCCTTTTTGAATTCTTTCTTCTTGAGAGAACTTTTCTTGACAATATTTGGACACTCCGATTTCATTTGTCCTTGCTTGCCATAGTCAAAACAAGGCAAGTTTTGATTTGTAGTGGAGACATCCTTCTTCCTGAAAATTTTCCTTTCCTTAAAAGTTTTATCGTTTTGAAGGAACTTATCAAATTTTCTTACTATGAAGGTGATGTTCTCATTTGCATCTGAGTTCTCATCATTTATATGTTCTCTTGACTCCATTTTCAAGGAAATACTATTTGGCTTCTTTTCTAGAATTTCATTATTTTCTAGTCTTCCAAGTTCAATCTCATGTTCTTGGAGTTTTACGAAAAGTGCAGAAAGAGACATATTTGACAGGCTTTCCTTTTCAGAAATTATCGTTACTTTAGGTTCCCACGCCTTTGTTAACGATCTTAGAACTTTAAGGGTCAATTCATGATTAGTGAAGATCTTGCCAAGCGCCGTTAAGTGGTTGGTCAAATGAGAAAATCTTTTCTACAAGTCCATAATAGTTTCTCCGAGTTGCATACGAAAAAATTCATATTCTTGATATAAAGTATTAAGTTTAAAATGTTTTACCTCAACTGTTCCTTCATGGGTTACTTCAAGAGTATCCCAGATTTCTTTGGCAGTTTTGCAATGAGACAGGTGGAAGAACTCGTCCATTCCATGTGCTGATTGTAACATGTTTTTGGCTTTTTTGTCAAACAACGCTTTCCTTTTGTCATCATTTGTCCATGAGGCTTTTATCTTTATTTGCTCTTCATTTTTTTATGACTATCTTGGGAACATAGGTGCCATTTTCTACTGCATCCAAAATATCATCTTCTTGTGCCTAAAGATATGCATGCATGCGTATTTTCTAGAAATCATAATGTTCTCCAACAAAGCAAGGTGGTCTATTGCTACTACCACCATCTATAAAAACTGGTTGTGCGAAAGCCATGAATAAGGATTAAGGTGAAATTTCTAGAACCTGCTATAATGCCAATTGTTAGTACATAGGCGCATCTAAGAGGGGGTGAATTAGGTGTTTAGAAATTTTATGGTTTTTAGAGACTTGAAGGATTATTTTTTTGACTATGATTAAAGTATAGTACAATGTAAATGGTAGAAAAATAAAGAACCCAGAGAATTTATCCTGGTTCCCCATACAACCAAGTGTACATCCAATCCTCTTGCACAACACAAGAGATTTTCAAATATCGTTAGAATAAGTACAAGTCTAAATCTAAGAATTCAATTACAAACTCCTTAAAATCTCCCTAAGATATCACACCACTATCTTAGTTTACACTACTTGAAGAAAATACACCACTTTCTTCAAACAACACAATAACTTAGTTAATTTACAATAATGATTTTGAATGAAATCAATAGGGTATAACAGTTATTGCTCTCTTGTATAATGATAACAATTTAATATAATTTCAAGTACAACAGAGAACCTTTCTCAATGATATGACAATATAAAACATGTACTTTGTAACACCACGATTTTTAACAGCGCGTGTGTATTTTTTTTAAAACAAACAGAAATTGAATTTCTTAAATAAGGAAGAAATACATTTGGATAAAATATTTAAGTCGTAACACAACGACAAAAGTCAACAATATTTACAAGCAGCGGAATAGTTTTTGAAATAAAAATCCAAAGTATTTAAACATCAAAATACACCAGAGCTATGAAGCCTATCAGACATAGCTCATACCCCTAGAGTATTCTCGGCAGACACCTGTACAAAAGCACTGCCTCAAGAATTTTAATTCCCCCACGTCACATCTGTAACACCCTGAACCCAAATTGAAATAAAAGGTAAAATGCACTAGTTTTAAAGAGATTCGCAGCGGTTCCAAAATAGAGTATATATATATATATATATATATATATATATATTTTTTTTTTAAAATACTTTAAGGTTCAAGACGTCACATTCACGCTTACACAAAATGCTTGCATAAAAATTTTCAATAAAAAAAATTCTTAATACCGAATATAGTTGATGTTCATTAAATAAATGCTTTTGATATAAACGCAAGTTCTAAACTTAGAGACAATTAATTTCTACCTCTGAATAACCGATAAAATAACACAATTGATCAATCAAATTTACAAAAATCTAAATTGTTCATAACTCAACAAAATACGAAAAATTACTCCCACCCAATATCACCTATTCAGAGCGTGGATCCCCAATCGATAACCTGAAATAACTGCGCTCTCGCAAGCGCCAAACACAAGCAACGAGGGGTGAGCTTCGAAAACATGTAATAGTATAAAATAATTGAGAAGAACACGTAAAAAAAAATATTAAACACCGTATCATATCAAATCACAACCAACAAGAATAATCAAGGTAAAACATTGATACAATCCACAACATCAAGTAAGTAAATACACAAATCAAGTAATGTTATGCATGCTCTTATACTCTAGACTCCTCCTCTTTCTTTGGTACCATTCTAACTCTGAAGTACTTGGCTAGGAGGCTCGATACTATGCCACCACGCAAGTGGACGGACAATTCAAATTGGCCCTCTCCTCATAGATCCCTTAACTCAACCCGAGACACATATACGTGACAGTCGAGGTAAACGTGTGTTGCGTGGTAGCTCCCGACATTTGGAGTGCTACCTCCAAGTCACCTAGGAATTCCCCACCCGGATACCTCCAAGGTCTAACAATCTTGCCTTAAGGCTCAACAGTAGACCGCCACGATCAGGCTCATTCAGTTGTACTTCCCCATAATCACTAGGCTTGTCAGACCCTACCTATATGATGACCAAATAATCTCCACTTCAAAAATTATCAACAACTACTTTCTCCCCTTGTTGTCCTAGGTTACTTACTCCATTAAGAGAACCATCATTGGCACGGGTCGAATTCTTCACCATTCAATTAAACACAATATGCATTTCATGATATTCATCAGGGTGGTAATATCACAAGTCAGGGAGCACACATCGTCATTGCAGATTTCCATAGTCATACATTACATTCAGAATTTATCATCATGATACGTCATCTCTAACAATAAAGGGTCTACACTCACATATAATAATAATAATACTAGACCATTCACACACACCACATCAATTGCAAGGCAAATAATTACAATTCATCACATTTTATATCATATATCAGTATCAAGGATAGATATAAACAAAACACAGAATGAATCAAATACACAATTCTACAATAATTCAACTATCACACGATCTTCAAAAATCAAATCAAACAACATCCTATAAAAGTTTCTAATTCATATTTTAACCTCACAAAATTCAAGTTTGCTCATTAGTCAATTATTACTCAAAGGGCTTCTGCCATACGTAGCGAGCCCCGAATGAATTGTGGGAAATACGGTATTCCCGTTCATCTCACTTAATTTATACTCATGCATTCGAACTCATTCTCACCCCATACCTCAATTTGACGCTTTCATAAGATATAAGGACCATAATGATTTTCAGCAACCATGAGATGTCGACAACACGCAACGAACGGGTCCAAAAGCATCGACGAATTTGCAGAGTCAATGAAACATGGTTGATAATTTACGCGAACTATAAAAATCAATGTTACGTAATTAATAAAAATATTAAGAGAAGAAACATATTCGAAACGAAGTGAAACAAGTTATTAGAAAATGTCTCACCGACGTGTTGGAGCACCGACAAGGTCCGATATCAACTTCCCCGAAAAAGACAAACGAGTAGTGCTTCTTGAAGATTTCGACGAGAGGAATCCAAAAACGACATCAGTTTTTCAAGACGATGAACGTGATGTCTGGAATTCAAGAAAACATCAACGACAATGGTGGAAACCCATTTTTTAAATTGTAACGGTTGGCGATTTCGAGCATAGGTAATGAAAGAGGGTGTTTCGTGGAGTCCATATATGGTCTCGGTTTTACTTGGCGATAATTGTGATGGCCGAAATCATGGTCAAATGGTGGAGGTGTGATTTTTGACAAAGAGGAATAAGACGTTTCAATTTGCGATTCAAGTTGAGAATGGAAGAGGAGATCGCAACGATCACGAATGTGGTCTCAGTTTTGTAAGACATCCACTATAATGATCGTGGTCGACGAGGGAAGAAACGAGAGGGAATGGTTTTGGCGGCGGCGTATACTGTAACACCTCGTTTTTCAAAGCGAGGGTATATTTTTTTTTTAAAAGTAAATAAACTAAAACAGAGGAATAAATAAAGAAATGCTTTTGGATAAATAATTGAGTCATTATAGTTTACGCAGCGGAAAAGTTTCTCCAATTATAATTCCAAAACATTTTTACATAAACATCAAATGGCACATGGAACCCATCCAAAGATGATATCAAACTGATAATATTTGTATGAGTACAGTTTTCCAAACATAAAAATACTCCAAACCAAAAAAAAAGACCCCTAGTCCCTATACATCATCCTAATCTGATCATCCTACCAAAAAGCTATACACCCTGAGTAATCTCCACGCGCCCCGCGAGATCCTCCTAACGTAACAGCAGTCAAGCGTTCCCATCTCCATCCCTGTCCGTAGGGTACGAACCGGTAGGGCCGTCCTGACTCTCATCTGAGGGCAAAGCCCAGATTTCCACAATAGTGTAAAGGGTCACCAACCAGAAAATAACAGTTAACACATAGCAATTAAGTTTTTGAATGCTCAAAACAACTTTTCAACTAAGCATGCACCTTAACAGGATTTTCAATATGCGAAAAGTTCATACAGTACATTGCCAATGAAAATGAAGGAAAAATGCAGTTCTCGATCTCCTAATTAACACATAATAAAACAAGACATGGATAGATTCATGAGCAATTAATCATACAACTAAAACTGAGGATTTTCACTGAGCCAATCGATTGGGCAATCGATTGGGGTGAAGATTTTTAATGAAAATAGAATCCTGGGCTGAATCAATCGAT
The DNA here is from genome assembly GCF_000331145.2 of Cicer arietinum. Lineage (NCBI taxonomy): Eukaryota > Viridiplantae > Streptophyta > Magnoliopsida > Fabales > Fabaceae > Cicer > Cicer arietinum. The sequence continues at coordinate 35,804,869 of NC_021163.2, read as the reverse complement.
TTGGCAATCGATTGACAGGATAACGGAGCCCCTGACTTAATACCAATCGATTTCCAAATCGATTTCCTGAAGGTTTTTAGTGAAATTTTGAACTCTGGCTTGATTCAATCGATTGGGCAATCGATTGACAGGATAGCTGAGCCCCTGACTTAAGGGCCAATCGATTTCCAAATCGATTTGGTCGAATATGGATGAGTCCCTGACTTAGGCCCAATCGATTGGGCAATCGATTTCGTAAATGATTTTCGAAAAACTGATTACAAAATCGATTGGCTAATCGATTTTGTCCATTTGGCCAAGTCCCTGTTTACTATCCAATCGATTGGGAAATCGATTTCCCTGATCATTTTTCCAAAAATTCATGAATTAACCTAAGTCATTCCTAATCAAGTTCACAACTTAACACTTAGCAATTTCTACGCGATTACCACGGCAATTGGGATCTCGATAACCATCATACTTACACACAATAATCAACACATAACACTTAGCATTTTCAACGCAATTAACACGATAAATCAAATTCAAATCACTCAATCATAAAACTCAATCAAACACGACTCGTGTGCCAAGCACCCTAATGCAATGCGTATATGCCAAAATGCATGGACTCGGAATTCCAAACCAAAACCCTCCTCGAAGGGCCGTAAATCATAATTGTACCGCCTATCGCAGGCCAAAGTACCAATTACCGAGGTGCCACCTATCACGGGTCAGCACGATTTACTAAAATGCGTAAATCATAAACGTACCACCTATCACGGGTCAGTACAGTTTACCGAGGTGTCACCTATCACGGGTCAACACGATTTACTAAAAGAAAAAGCGGGAATCGTAAACGTACCGCCTATCACAGACCAGTACTGTTTACCTAGGTGCCACCTATCACGGGTCAGCACAATTCACCAAAAATGTAAATCGTAAATGTACCACCTATCACGGGTCAGTACAGTTTACCGAGGTGTCACCTATCACGGGTCAACACGATTTACTAAATAGTAACTCGTAAACGTACCACCTATCACGGGTCAGTACAGTTTACCAAGGTGTCACCTATCACGGGTCAACACGAATTACTAAATAGTAAATCGTAAACGTACAACCTATCACGGGTCAGTACAGTTTACCAAGGTGTCACCTATCACGGGTCGACACAATTTACCAAATGAAATGCATGAGCATACACAGACTCCATTCACAACAATCGTTAAGCAAATGCAGATATTAAAAGATTCCCCATTTTTAATACCCATTTAACTTAAACGACTTTCAAACAACATTAATTAAATAAGTCATTAAGAGATTCCCCGTTCTTAATACCGATTTAACTTAATGATTTTCAAAACAAAACGTTAAGCAAACAGTCATATTAAGAGATTCCCCATTCTTAATATACTTTTGACTTAAACGATTTTCTCGCAAAACATTCAGTAAACGAGTCATTAAGAGATTCCCCATTCTTAATACTCATTTACCGAAACGATTTTCAAAAACGATAGTTAAGTAACCGAGACATTAAGAGATTCCCCATTCTCAACGCCCAGTTAACTTAAACATTTTCCTCAAATACACATTAAGTAAACCGAGGTATTAAAAGATTCCCCATTTTTAATACTCGTTTAACTCTAATGGTTTTCAAATTCCACAGAAACAAATTCAAACATACTTTCACATTCAAACCATAATTCACAACAACCACACCAATTAACAAACATCAAGTACGAACACACCAAATACAACGAACACAAATCACGCAACATAACACCCAGATACATCAAATTTCATTTACCACGAAACATTCATCACTATAAACAAAACCTAACTCTAAGGTTTTTACCCATAACGCACTAGTTTCGTTTTTCCCCAAATCGATACATTTAACCCTAACAAATTCCTTCCCACACAACTACAGATAAGTCCCTAATGCAAGCTAGAAGTTTGGAAGGAGCCCTTACCTCAACGTTAGCTTTAACGCGCGTTTCCGGTACCGCGAGTAATTCCGGTAAAATCTCCGCTCGCAACGCCGCTTCCAAATTAGTTCACTAGCACCGTAGCGTGGTGGTGAGCAACTTTCCCTTCTATCTCTTCGAGAAATGAGGTTTGGATCTAGAAGAAACAGAGGGGTTTGTGTTTGGATCTCAAAACCGTTTTTCTTCGTTTTCGAATCAAAGAGGAAGAGTGGAGTTGCGAAAACCTTGATCTAACTCACACCCAACCTTGGGTCACTAGTTTTGAAGGAAAGGAAGCAACGAAAACGAAAAATGGAGAAGGATGGATTTTTGGGTTGCTTGCGTGAGGCTCAGAGGAAGGAGATGGAAATTTTAGAATTTCCTTCCTTTGTTTTTCTTTCCTTTGTTTTTCCTTTCTTCCTTTTTCCTTCCTTCCTTTATATACTATTTTCTTTTCCTTTTCCTTCCTTCTAGTTTTCCTTTCTTTTTCCCTCCAAACAAACATATATAAATATAATAAATATAACTTAACAAATATCTCAAAATCTAGATATTTATTAAATTACCGTTTCACCCGAAACGCCTTAAATTCTCCGTAAAGGATTTTCCGCAGTTAAATTCAATTTATTTATCGACGAGAAATTCTAATTGGCATCGAAATATCTTTTTGATTATAAAACTCCAAAATATTATTAACTTTGGCTTAAAAGCCTCCGAGCCAAAATCCAAAATACACCAAAAATACATAAACGGTACTTTAAAATTATGGGTCTTACATTACTCCCCTTATTATTATTATTCAAAACATTTTTATTAACTTTACTTTTATTAAGATAAAAAAATAAATAAGTTTAATTATTAAATATCTAGTTAGTAATAAGGATGACATATTTCACTTAAAAATAATAACAATCTAAAATTAATAAAAAGATATAAATATACTTAATATTCCTATCAATAATTTAAATAAATTATTAAGTCAAACACATGAGAAATTATCACACTATAGCAAATACACATGTAAGAAAATCAATCATAATTATTTGTCAACATATATTGTAACACATGCAATACTAAATTAATTCTTTAAAATCCCATTAAATAAATGAAATGATTTATTATTAAATTTGGGGTGTTACAACATCAAAAAGTGGTACATGGACCCATCAAAATAAAAGTCTAGCTGACAATATGAGGTATAGGTACAGTCTTCTAAATTGAAATAAATACATACACCAAAGAAAGATATCTATCTCCTATACAACCATCTAATTTGATCATGATTCAAAAAAAACTATACAACCCAAGTGATCTCCATGCGCCCCGCAAGATCCTTCTGACACAACACCGGTCAGGTATGTCTAACAATGTGTCCATCTCTAGGGTACTACTAGGTAGGACGATCCTGGTTCTCATTTGAGGGCAAAGCCCAGATTTCCACAATAATTGTAAAGGTCACCAACCGAAATTAACAAATATCACTTAACATTTAAATTTTAAATGCACAAAATAACCTTTCATCTTAGCATACTCCTTGAAAGGGTTTTCATATGCCAAACATGCTTAATCAAAGTTGAAAAATGAAGTTTTTAACAAAACTGCATTGTCGTATTCGAATACAGCATCTTTGTATTCGAATACAGTGTTGTTTTGCAAGTCAGTAGCAAAATCAGCACATTTGTAGTTGCCTACGAGACAGGATATCAGCAGCAAAAACAACACCACTGTATTCGAATACAACATTCTTGTGGTCAAATACAAATGTTGTTTCTGAAGTCAGTAGCCAAAACAGGAAATCTGTATTCGAATACGACCTTCTTGTATTCGAATACACATAAAAAAAAAGTGCGGAAATCAGTTTTGAAACGTTTTGTAAAGGTTTTGCAATCAATCAACACTTACAACAAATCCAAAACAAGCACACTTAGCAATTAAGGCACAATCACAACAACAACTGAGTATACACACGCAAACATAACATTAAATCAAACATGACTCGCGTGCCAAGCACCCTAATGCAACGCGTACATGCCAAAATGCATGAATTTCGAATTCAAATCAAAACTCTCTCCGAGAGTCGAAAATCATAATTGTACAGTCTCTCACAGACCAGTACTAATAACCAAGGTTCCACATATCACAGGTCCGCACGATTTATTAAAGTGTAACCTATCACAGGTCTTACACATTAATTCCAAACAAAAACCTCCAGGAGAGGCGTAAATCCTAAACGTACAATTCCTCACGAACAAACACGAGTGCAGTCTCTCACGGACAAACACGGTTTTCTAGGGTGTAGTCTCTCACGGATAAACACCAGTGAAGTCTCTCACGGACAAACACAATTTTCTAGGGTGTAGTCTTTCACAGAAATCCCCAGTGCAGTCTCTCACGGAGTATCCCTAGTGCAGTCTCTCACGGAAAAACAAAATTTACTAGGGCTTAGTCTCTCACGGACAAACACCAGTGCAGTCTCTCACGGACAAACACAATTTACTAGGGTGTAGTCTCTCATGGAAAAACACCAGTGCAGTCTTTCATAGACAAACACAATTTACTAGGGTGTAGTCTCTCACGGACAAACACAATTTACTAGGGTGTAGTCTCTCGCGGACAAACACCAGTGCAGTCTCTCACAGGAAAACACAATTTACTATGGTGTAGTCTCTCACGGACAAACACCAGTGCAGTTTCGCACAAACAAACACAATTTGCTAGGGTGTAGTCTCTCACGGACAAACACCAGTGCAGTCTCTCACGGACAAACACATTTCAATGCATATGTTTCCTTTTTCAGATTTTCATTTGTGTCTTTAAGAGACTCATGTTTCAAATTAATCTCATCGTACAACATGCAATTTTATTCTAACAGTTTCTTAGTACTAATTAACTGTTTGATTACATTAACATATTCATTATGCAGTTCATTAAATGCGTCATGTAATTCATCATAAGAAGGATTGGATTTAGAACTTACCTCACTATCAGAATCTGAATCTGTGTTGGCCATTAGACAAAGATTAGCTTCTTCATCTTCTGAAGATGCAGATGACTCTTCATCATTATCGTTCCAGGCAATGTAGGCTTTTCTAGTTTTAGGAGGTGGTTGATTGCCTTTAACCTTTGAAGTCTTATTTCTGTTTTGCAATTGGAAGCACTCAGATTTTATGTGTCCTGTCTTTCCACACTCAAAACAAGTTATCTTGATGTCATGAGTCTTTGAGCTTGATGGCTTTCTTGGCTTGCTATCTTTCTTTTTTAGAATCTTTTTGGATTTTCTGACCAGTTGTCCAAGTTTTGAATCTTCATCAGTCTCACTGTTTGAATCTTCAGTGCAGATTTCTTGTTCAGACTTTGTTTGATGTGCTTGGACTTTAAGAGACAACCCTTTTCTTTTTCTGTCAGTCTGCTCAGCCTCACTCAGTCTATGCAGTTCCATCTCATGCTCTCTTAATTTTCCAAATAGTGTGGCAATTGACATGCTACCAAGGTCTTTCGATTCTGCTATGGCAGTGATTTTTGGCTGCCACTCTCTGGTCAAACATCTCATAACCTTGTTGATTTGTTGCTCATTGTCAATCACCTTACCAAGAGCATTTAGATTATTGACTATGTGAGTAAATCTTGTCTGCATATCATTAACAGATTCCTCTT
>NC_021163.2:35791685-35799008 GCF_000331145.2 Cicer arietinum | reverse complement strand
GTCATCCTCAGACCAATCTGATCTGGGTTTTGGGATTGATGAATCACTTGTGCCAGCTATGGTTGGTACAAAAGGACCATCTATTACTGCTTCAAGAATATCAAGACTACAAGCTTCAAGAAAAATTAACATCCTCTCTTTCCAATACATGTAGGCAGCTCCATTGAATGCATGGGGCCTTGCCAAGGATGCACCTTCTCCCAGAAATTCTACAGAGGACATTTTCTTTTATGACAGTTAGTCTAGAAAAAAGAACAGGCTCTGATACCAATTGTTAGAAATAATGGCCTCTATTAGTTAAAAATATGAGAATTATTAAACAGATTATCAAAGATCGGTAGCAAAATATATTCAGGAAAAAAGATTCATACAGATTATACACAGCGGAAATTTAAAATCACATGCAAGATTAATATGCAAAGTAAAGAGTAAGGATAAGAAACAAGTGCACCAAGATTTATACTGGTTCAGCTATCAGTTTGATAGCCTACATCCAGTCCTGAAATCCAAACCAGATTTCAGCCTTTCCAATAGAATTGACTTGAGTACGTTTTACAGATTGTCCAGCTCACACAAGGCCTATCTATCCAACTCACTCACTTCTATTACAATACCACCTGATCCTTGGAGTTATTCGCCAAACTCTCACAAGATCAATGTGAGACTTCTTCTTGATGATCTCACACCAACAAAGATATCCACCAGTGTACTTACTGGGTTTCTAAAACTTCAATTACAGAATTTTGTCTTTCACAAAGAATTAAAGAATATCAAGACTTTGACTCAATCACTATGTAGGATCTCACACAAAAGTATTTTAGCCAATGAGTATTTGTGTGTTGTAACAACTTTTCTCTCAAAGTGTTTTTCAAAGGATTATGAAAAAGTGTATCAGTATTTATTCAAAAATTATTTTAAAAAGTGATTGAGTCAGCTTATATATATTCAGAAAAACATCAGGACAATCGATTGCTCAATCGATTGTATAAAGGTTTAAAACTAGCTCAATTGATTTTCTCGTGTCTTGTTTTTCTTGAATCTTGAACATATAAGCATGAATCGATTTGCCAATCGATTCATTTGATACATCAATCAGAAACTGAAACTAAGAATATATCAAAATCGATTGAGTAATCGATTATAGGTGTTTTGTTCAAACTACGAGATCAAAACAATCGATTGCTCAGTCGACGTATATTCATAGTCCTAATCAATTTGGAAATGAGCTGAATTCTTCCTGTAACTCAAACATTTAACTTCAATCGATTCGTCAACCGATTTTGCTAGTCACAGTGATTTAGACATTCAGTTTCAATCGATTTGCCAAGCGATTCTGCTGGTCATAGTGACTTAGACATTTATTTCAATCGATTTTGAAAATCGATTGTGCTTGTTACAGAACCTCAGCCATTTTGTCAAAATCAATGTGCCAATCGATTTATTCCAAGTGTTTCTGATAAATGCTTAACGTCAATCGATTACCTAATCGATTATCACAAAACTTGTAGTTTAAGAATTCTAATTCAATTGATGTCCCAATCGATTTGATGTATCACAGAACTTATTCCTGATGAAAAACTTTGCCACAATCAATTTGCCAATCGATTGATTCAGAAATTGGTTGGTTCTGTGAATCACACAATCGATTACTCAATTGATGTCCCAATCGATTGTCCAATAGATTGGATTAAGCCCATAACTCAGGTTTCACTGAAAACCTTTAAGTAATCGATTTCCCAATCGATTTACTTAGTAAAAACTCTTGTTCTGAGTCAGACAATCGATTGCCCAATTGATTCATCAATTGACTTATTAGTTGATTGATTTACTCTCTTTGGCAAATACTTAGGTATGAAATCATAGTGATTAGTCTATTAAAACAACTACTATGACAACTAATCACACTATACAAATTTGCATCTTTCTCAAGCGCATCCTCCACTTTTGGTTGATTTTTTGAGTTCCAAGCTTTTGTTCCATGTGTATAGTGTCTGTTTGTTTGCCTGAAATGTTTCTCAATTCAAATCATTAGATCAATCAAATACTTCATATGTATTGTGTGTTTGGGAATTAAATCAAAAACAAGGTACATTATTATGTATTAGAATGCATTGTATCAGATATGTATCAGAGTGCATTGTACCAGATATCTCAAGTTAATGGTCAGAGCATTAATCAGGGCAATATCACATAATCAGAGCATCATATAATCAATATGTAATATCACAGGTTAAACCAATCTCCCCCTTTTGTCATTTAATACAAAAAGAAATTACAAGAGAGAGTGATTAAACAAAAAGAAACATAAGATATATACAAAAAAATTACAAAGCAACAAAGAAAAAACGAAATCCTAATCAACTAAACTAGGACTGCTCCTCATTATCATCAACGGGAGAGGTTGAGACTGTTGTATTATCCTCAGCAAGTGTCTCCTCACCATGAGGTTCAACACTTTCTTGATTGGTAGGATTTTGTTCTTCAGCTGCTTCTCTGCCAATCTCAACAATGTATTCAAAAGACATTTTGAGTCCCAAGTGCTCTTGGATTGCATCCTCATCTTGAACTACAGAGTTCAAAGTTGCTTGGAGCTTTCTAAGAGAGGTTTCCACCCTAGCATTGTGGGCAGCCTGAGATAACATCAGCTCCAACAGCTTAGCCATAAGCTCAGATGGTGCTTCAGTTGGCTTAGTTGGTTCAACACTTGGTTGTGCTTGATCAGCACTTGGTTGCATCCTTGTCCAAATACCATTGATCCTTTTCAATTGCATCTGGTTAACAATGGATTCACCAAAAGTTAAAGTGGTTTTGACAGATTCTTCATTGGCAACAGATATCTTGAAATGCCTCAGAATCTTCGTAACCAGCTGGGGGTAGGGGAGCAGTAGCTTGCCTTGTGCTGATTCAACCATATTCAGCAACACGATTCAAGCCCAGCTCATCCTGAGCTCCTTGTACAGTCCCCAAAGCAGGATGATATCCAGCCTCTGTACAACGACGTGATTTCCATCGCGAGGTACTAACATTCGTGTTAGAACATGCATGAGCATACGATGATGAACCTTCGTCTGACCCGTTGGAAGGGATACCTTCTCAACAAAACCTTCTATCATCAGGTCCTATATGGTCGTATGCCTGTCCACTGATGATTCCCATGCTTCATCATCAGAGTCAGCTTCTGTTCTTCCATCAATGGTTTCACCATAGAACGGTAATCCAGTCAGCTTAGAGAATTCTTCAAACGTTAATGAGATTCTCTTGCCCTTGACTTCAGCAGCAAATCCAGTTTTTGTTAGCTTGAAAGTTGAGTAAAAGGTTTTAATTAGCCTTGGGTAGATTTCGAGAGAGCAGGAAAGGAAATCCACCAAACCATGAAATCTCAAGTGGTTTTGGAAGGTAAAACCATTTGAGTCAAAATATGTAAAATCCAGAGTCCTTGCCTCTGGGATTTTTCTTTTTGCGAAAGAAGAAGGAAGATCAGTTTCTTCAACTAGTTTGCCTTTGGGAGGCTGAACCTTCTTTGGTTGGGGGTAAGTCTTCTTCTTTTTCTGTGTTGCTTCTTTCATGGCATCTCCCATGAGTTTCTCAGTTGGAGGAGCTTTCCTCTTTTTAGTTGGTTCTTGAGAGATTGCAACCGCCTTCCGTTTATCCTTGGCTAATACCTTATGAGTAGGTATTGAGACTCTTTTGGCAGGTGGTGAAGGAGGTCGAGAGGGGGTGTTCTTTCACTTGACGTAGAAGATGAACCTAGGGATACTGATTCAGACGAAGAAGATTGAGGTCTAGCAGTTTGTTTCACTCGTGCCATAGTATAGTTTGTAGGTAGAAGATGTTTGAGATTGATTGAGAAGGATTAAGATGCAGAAAAATTTGAAGTTCGGTGAGAAAATATGAATTGATGGTGTAAATGGGTTGAGAAATCGATTTAGGGTTTATATAGAACTGTTCAGAATCGATTTCCCAATCGATTTTATTTCACTTCTGGGTCTACCAAATCGATTGTATTACCGTTACTTGAGTGAGATGACAAAGTATCCGTTACACTCACTTCCAACGGCTATAATTTTTCTCAACGGTCGTCGTGTAAATTGATTTCCAAATCGATTTCGTAATTGATCCTTCAGTTAGTAAATCGATGTCCAAATCGATTTCCTCATAAGTTCAGAAACCTTCTAATCTCAGCATCAATTTCCAAATCGACTCCTTTAAAAGCAGATTCTTAAAACATCTGACCCAATCGATGCTCGGGTTTGAGGTTTGAAAACTTCTCAAATTTGTGGATGCCTTAACTAAACAATCGATTATCAAATCGATTCTTTAAACGATTTCCCAAATCTTCCATCGATTCCTCAATCGATTAAGTTGATGTAAAATCCAGCAAGTTGACTTCTAAGATGTGTTAAATCAATTATGAAATCGATTATAGAGTTTGTGACATAGACAAATAAGATACTAAGTACTATATATCGATTATGCAATCGATTATCGTGTTTTTAATTTTGCCAATTAAAACACTATGCATCATAAATCGATTATACAATCGATTTTGTAATGCAGTTTTCCTATCTGATCACAGGATAATCGATGTTGCAATCGATTTTGTCACATGAATCAGATTTCATTGAGATCTATAATACCAAGTTTCATTCTTATAAAGAAGAAACTATCCTTGGGTAAGGCTTTGGTGAAAATATCAGCCAACTGATCAGCTGTATTGACATATTCAAGCTTGATCTTACCCTGTTGATATTGATCTCTAATGAAGTGATGCCTAATCTCTATACGCTTGGTTCTAGAATGCATGACAGGGTTCTTGGTGATATTAATAGCACTAGTATTATCACACATGATGGGCACTGTACCTAGATCAACACCAAAGTCAGAAAGGTGTTGTTGCATCCATAAGATTTGTGCACAACAGCTACCAGCAGCTACATACTCAGCTTCAGCTGTTGAAAGTGCAACACTATTTTGTTTCTTGCTATGCCAAGAAACAAGTGAGTTCCCTAATAGTTGGCAAGTACCAGATGTACTTTTTCTGTCCAATTTGCAGCCAGCAAAATCAGAATCGGAATAACCAACTAGAGTGCAAGTAGATCCCTTTGGATACCACAAACCTAGATTTTTGGTTCCTATAAGATATCTAAATATCCTTTTGACTGCACTTAGATGGGATTCTTTTGGATTGGCTTGGTATCTAGCACACATGCAAACACTAAACATAATGTCTGGTCTACTAGCTGTAAGGTATAGTAAGGATCCTATCATGCCTCTAAACATAGTCACATCTACAGATTTTTCCTTCTCATCTCGATCTAAATGACAAGCTTGACTCATAGGTGTATCAATGGATTTAAACTTATCAAAACCAAATTTCTTTAAAAGATCATTACAGTATTTGGTTTGACTTAGAAAAATTCCATTCTTGCTTTGCTTAATTTGAAATCCCAAGAAGTAAGTTAATTCTCCCATCATGGACATTTCAAATTTTCCTTTCATTGTATTTTCAAATTCTTTGCAAAGCTTATTGTTTTTTGATCCAAAGATAATGTCATCAACATAAATTTGGACCAATAGAATGTATTTTCCTTGTCTTTTGATAAAAAGTGTCTTATCTACATTTCCCCTTGAAAATTTTTCTTGTAAGAGGAAATTGCTCAGCTTTTCATACCAAGCTCTTGGAGCTTGTTTTAAGCCATAGAGGGCTTTTGTCAGTTTAAACACATGGTTTGGGAACATAGGATCTTCAAAACCAGGTGTTTGACTAATAAAGACTTCCTCTTGGATGTCTCCATTTAAAAAGGCACTTTTCACATCCATTTGATAAAGTTTAAAGTCCATTATACATGCATAAGCAAGCAGTATTCTAATGGCTTCTAGTCTAGCTACAGGGGCATAGGTTTCATCATAGTGTATTCCCTCCTCTTGGTTGTAACCCTTGGCCACTAGCCTAGCCTTATTCCTAGTAATTACCCCATTCTCATCCATTTTGTTTCTAAACACCCACCTAGTTCCTATTACATGTTTATCTTCTGGTTTTGGAACTAGAATCCACACTTTGTTTCTCTCAAACTGATTGAGCTCTTCTTGCATGGCAACTATCCAGTCATGGTCCATAAGAGCTTCCTTTATGTTTTTGGGTTCTACTTGAGATACAAAGGCTGTGAGGTTACAGAATTCTCTGAGGGATTTTCTAGTTGAAACTCCTTTTGAAATCTCTCCAATAATGTTGTCTATGGGATGGATTTTGGTAAACTTCCATTCCTTAGGTAAATCACCTTCCCTAATAGGTTCTACACAATCAAGGTTGTTTGGAGGTACAGGTTCATTAGGTTCTATTGGTTCAGATTCTACAATATCATCCAAAGAATCACTAACTATAGGAGGAGTGTTGTTCAAGTTTTCAGCAAATAGTTCATCAAACTTAACATGAACAGATTCCTCTATAGTTCTGGTTCTCTTATTGTAGATTCTATAGGCCTTACTATACTGGGAATAACTTAGAAAGATACCCTCATCTGCCTTAGGATCAAACTTACCTAGATGTTCTTTGCCATTGTTTAACACAAAGCACTTGCATCCAAAGACCCTAAAGTAAGAGATGTTTGGTTTTCTACCCTTGTATAACTCATAGGGAGTTTTTCTAAGTATTGGCCTTATAAGAACTCTATTCACTACATGTGTGGCAGTGTTTATAGCATCAACCCAGAAATACTTAGGAAGATTTGAGTCTTTAATCATAGTTCTAGCTAGTTCCTCTAAAGACCTATTCTTCCTTTCTACTACTCCCATTTTGCTGTGGAGTTTTAGGGGCTGAGTATATATGGTGAATTCCATTCTGTTCACAGTAAGTATTAAAGGAATCATTCTGGAATTCTCCACCATGATCACTCTTGATGGATATTATTTTCTGGTTCTTCTCATTTTGAACTAAATTTGCAAATCTTTTGAAAATAGAGAAGGCCTCACTCTTGTGAGTCAGAAAAATGTCCAAGTATACCTAGAGTAATCATCTACTAACACATAACCATACAAGTTTCCTCCAAAACTTCTAACCTGAGATGGACCAAACAAGTCCACATGTACCAACTATAAGACCCTATTGGTTTGAACTAAGTCTATCGGGGGGAAAAGATGACTTAACTAGTTTACTCTTCTCACAGGAGTCACACAATCTATCCTTAGAGAATTTTCTATTTGGGAGTCCTAGTACTAACTGTTTACTAACTAGTTTGTTCAAGTGGTCCATATGTATATGAGCCACTCTCTTATGCCATAACCAGTTTTCATCAGCATTGGATAATAAGCAACAAATAGTACTAG
>NC_021163.2:35783842-35791601 GCF_000331145.2 Cicer arietinum | reverse complement strand
ACTCTCTTATGCCATAACCAGTTTTCATCAGCATTGGATAATAAGCAACAAATAGAACTAGCAGGAAAATCATTAAAATCAAGCATGTAAATGTTATTGATTATGTTACCTACTAACCGTATGTCTTTATTCTCCTTGTGCTCAATTATACAAGACTGAGAAGTAAAACTTACTTGGAATCCCTTATCACAAAGTTGACTTATACTTATCAAGTTGTGCTTTAGATCCTTGACATACAGAACATCTTTGATCACTGTAGTCGATTCGTTTCCTATATCTCCAATTCCGAGTATCTTCCCTTTGTTATTGTCACCGTATTTAACAAATCCACCATCTTTTAAGTTCAGAGACAAGAACTTTGACTTGTCTCCAGTCATATGCTTGGAACATCCACTGTCTAGGTACCATGAATGAGTCTTGGATGTCAAGCATATCTGCAAAAGGTAATTTAAATTTTGGTTTTAGGTACCCAATTCAGATTGGGTCCTGGTGGGTTAGTTTCAAATACTGGTGTCTTTACTTTCCAAATCTGTTTCCATCCTCTGTTGGCCAGTTTTTTCAGTTTACAATTAAAAACCATATGACCCTTTTTACAGCAAAAGTGACATAAAACAGCAGATGATGAATTCTGATTTGGTTTAGTGAAGATATCATGCATATGCTTAGATCTAACAAACTTCTGATTCTTTTTAACATTCATGTTTTGTCTATAGCCAAGTCCAGATTCAACATTTAGATTTATTTGGTTTCCAAGAAGCATATCTAAATTGTTTTTACTACTATTAAACTTTTCTAAATCAGATTTCAGTGCATATGTTTCCTTTTTCAGATTTTCATTTGTGTCTTTAAGAGACTCATGTTTCAAATTAATCTCATCATACAACATGCACTTTTCTTCTAACAGTTTCTTAGTACTAATTAACTGTTTGATTACATTAACATATTCATTATGCAGTTCATTAAATGCATCATGTAATTCATCATAAGAAGGATTGGATTTAGAACTTACTTAACTATAAGAATTAGAATCTGTGTTGGCCATTAGACAAGGATTAGCTTCTTCATCTTCTGAAGATGCAGATGACTCTTCATCATTATCGTTCCAGGCGATGTAGGCTTTTCTGGTCTTAGGAGGTGGTTGATTGCCTTTAGCCTTTGAAGTCTTATTTCTGTTTTGCAATTGGAAGCACTCAGATTTTATATGTCCTGTCTTCCCACACTCAAAGCAGGTTATCTTGTTGTCATGAGTCTTTGAGCTTGAGGGCTTTCTTGACTTGCTATCTTTCTTTTTCAGAAACTTTTTGAATTTTCTGGCAAGTAATCCAAGTTCTGAATCTTCATCGGTCTCACTATTTGAATCGTCAGTGCAATCTCTTGTTCAGACTTTGTTTGGTGTGCTTGGACTTTAAGAGACAACCCTTTTCTTTTTCTGTCAGTCTGTTCAGCTTCACTCAGTCTATGCAGTTCCATCTCATGCTCTCTTAATTTTCCAAATAGTGTGGCAATTGACATGCTACCAAGGTCTTTTGATTCTGCTATGGCAGTGATTTTTGGCTGCCACTCTCTAGTCAAACACCTCATAACCTTGTTGATTTGTTGCTCATTGTCAATCACCTTACCAGTGTACTTACTGGGTTTCTAAAACTTCAATTACAGAATTTTGTCTTTCACAAAGAATTAAAGAATATCAAGACTTTGACTCAATCACTATGTAGGATCTCACACAAAAGTATTTTAGCCAATGAGTATTTGTGTGTTGTAACAACTTTTCTCTCAAAGTGTTTTTCAAAGGTTTATGAAAAAGTGTATCAGTTGTTATTCAAAAATTATTTTAAAAAGTGGTTGAATCAGCTTATATATATTCAGAAAAACATCAGGACAATCGATTGCTCAATCGATTACCCAATCGATTTTCGCGTGTCTTGTTTTTCTTGAATCTTGAACATATAAGCATGAATCGATTTGCCAATCGATTCATTTAATACATCAATCAGAGACTGAAACTAAGAATATATCAGAATCGATTATAGGTGTTTTGTTCAAACAACGAGATCAAAACAATCGATTGCTCAGTCAACGTATATTCATAGTCCTAATCGATTTGGCAATGAGCTGAATTCTTCCTATAACACAAACATTTAGCTTCAATCGATTCGTCAACCGATTTTGCTAGTCACAATGACTTAGACATTCAGTTTCAATCGATTTTCCAATCGATTGTGCTGGTCATAGTGACTTAGACATTTATTTCAATCGATTTTGCCAATCGACTGTGCTTGTTACAGAACCTCAGCCATTTTGTCAAAATCAATGTGCCAATCGATTTATTCCAAGTGTTTCTGATAAATGCTTAACGTCAATCGATTACCTAATCGATTATCACAAAACTTGTAGTTTAAGAAGCCTAATTCAATTGATGTCCCAATCGATTTGATGTATCACAGAACTTATTCCCAATCAATTTACTTAGTAAAAACTCTTGTTCTGAGTCAGACAATCGATTGCCCAATTGATTCATCAATTGACTTATTAGTTGATTGATTTACTCTCTTTGGCAAATACTTAGGTATGAAATCATAGTGATTAGTCTATTAAAACAACTACTATGACAACTAATCACACTATACAAATTTGCATCTTTCTCAAGCGCATCCTCCACTTTTGGTTGATTTCTTGAGTTCCAAGCTTTTGTTCCAAGTGTATAGTGTCTGTTTGTTTGCCTGAAATGTTTCTCAATTCAAATCATTAGATCAACCAAATACTTCATATGTATTGTGTGTTTGGGAATTAAATCAAAAACATGAACAGGGAAGCTCATGACTTACAATCACTCCACTCATGGAACCATCATCCTGTGGTCCATCGTGGTCACCACTTAACATCGTGGCCAATCACGGTCACCACTTAAAATCGTGGCCCATCGCGGTCACCACTTAAACATCGTGGCCCATCGCAATCACCACTTAATCGCATCTCAACGCACCTTAAACATACATATAGAAGTTTTGAACACATAATCACATCAAAACTTAATCACCACAACATCACACATAATCACATCAAATCATTCATAATATCAATTATGAGCACATAATCACATCCAAATTAATCTCCACAAATTCACTCATTAACCACCTCAAATTTAATTCAACAATTCACCCATCACTTTCAATTGTCTCAATTCCCACCTAATTTAATTCGCAAATCACCCATATTACAACTCCACATATTTCAACCATAATTCACCCATTTATTTCCATAATTTTACACCAAATTCATTTCCACAAACCACCCCTCAAACACATCAAAACAATTTCCTCAACCACACTTAAATCACCTTAAATTCATTTTTCACAAATCCACACATAAAACACATCTCCAACTTCAATCCGCACATAAATTGAACTAAACTCATTTTCCACCAATTCACACATAAATTGAATTAAATTCATTTTCACAAATATACCTCAAACAAATAAAACATTCATAATATCATTTATGAACACATAATCAAATTAAATTTAATTCTCCCCAAATTCAACTTAAATCACCCATATTCAATCTTCAAAATTTTCAAACATTAATCACCAAATTTAATCTCCACAAATTTCAACTATAAATCACCAAATTCAAAACTCCACATTTTCAAACATAAACCACCAAATTCAATTTCCACAAACACTCATAAATCACATTAAAATTCATCTTCCACAATACACATATAGAGTCCTATATGCAAACTAGAAATTTGGAAGGAGCTCTTACCTTAATGGTAGCTTTAACAAGCGATTAAGGTACCGCGATTTATTTCGATAAAAACTTCGCTCGCGTCGTCGCTCTTAAAGTTTGCTCCCTAGCACCGTAGCGTGGAGGTGAGCAACTTTACCTTCTATCACTTCTCGAAATGAAGCTTAGATCTAGAAGAAATATGAAGATTTGCATTTGACGATTTTGAAATCACCAACACTGTTTTTCTTCATTTTCGAATCCGAGAAGAAGAATGAAGCTGAGAAATTCTTTGCTTTCTCACCCACCAAGCCTTGGGTTTCTTTTCTTGAAGCAAAAGGAAGCAAAGAAGATGAAGAAGAAGAAACGACGAGAATGGGTTCCCGAGGCAGGGAAGAAACGTTTTCGTTTTCTTCTGTTTCTGTTTTCCTTTGTTTTTCCTTTCTTTCTTTTTCCTTCCTTTCCTTTTCTCTCATTTTCCTTCCTTCCCTTTTCTTTCTTTATATATAAATATATATATAAAAAATATCTATAAAAAAATATCTAGATATTTATCAAAATTACCATTTCACCCATAACTTCTCAAACCACTTTTTTAGAAAAATATATTCTCTCGCCGCAATTCAATTGGCAGATGATTTTTTTTCTGGAAAACGCTGCATCTCAGAAATTTTTCTTTTCGACAAAAGATTCTCCATAAATAAATAGAATTATTCCTCGACGAATAAATTTAATCGGGGATCCAAAAAATATATTTCTGACATTAAACTCACAAAATATCAATAACGTGGCTAAAAAGCCTCAGAGTTCAATACCAAAATACATAAATTAGAATTTAAAACTATGTGTCTTACATTACTACCCCATAAAATTAGTTTCGTCCTTGAAACTACGCGTTGATAAACAATTCAGGGTGTTGTTCTCTCATCTTGCTCTCCAGTTCCCAAGTCGCATCTCCAGTAATTGGGTTCAAAACCACCTTGACCAACGAAACATCCTTATTCCTTAACTGCTTAATCTTCTTGTCATCAATTCTTACAGGTAATACTTCAAATGACAAATTATCCTTCAGTTGAATTGTGTCTGGTTCGATCACATGAGACAGATCTACAATGTAAGACCCATAATTTTAAAGTATACTTTATGTATTTTAGTGTATTTTGGTATTGAACTCGGAGGCTTTTTAGCCAAAGTTATTAATATTTTGGAGTTTATATGACCAAAAAGATATTTGATGCCCGATTAAAATTACTCGTCGATAAATAAATTAAATTAAGTACGGTGAATTCTTTACGAAGAATTTAATGCCTTATGGGTGAAATGGTAATTTTAATAAATAAATAAATATCTAGATATTTGGAGATATTTGTTAAAAGTAATTAATATATATATATATATATATATATATATATATATATGTTTGTGTGAAGGGAAAAGGGAATAAAGTAGAAAGAAAAGAGATAGAAAGGAAGGAAAAAGAAAGAAAGGAAAAGGGAAGGAAAGAAAGAAAACAAAATCAATCTTCTTCCTCTGCCTCGCGTGACCACCTTCTTCCTCCTTCTTCCATTTTCATTTTCGCTTCTTCCTTTTGTTCAAGAATAGAAACTCAAGGCTTAGTGGGTAAGAAAGCAAGAATTTCTCAGCTTCATACTTCCTCGTTATTTCGAAAACGAACAAAAACGGTGTTAGAGATTTCAAAACCGTCAAACACAAACCTCCCCGTTTCATCTAGATCTAAGCTTCGTTTCGCAAAGAGATAGAAGGGAAAGTTGTTCACTACCATGCTACGGTGCTAGGGAACCAACTTTGGAAGCGACGTTGCAAGCGGAGATTTTACCGGATTTACTCGCGGTACCGTAATCGCACGTTAAAGCTAACGTGAAGGTAAAGGCTCCTTCCAAACTTCTAGTTTGCATTTAGGGACTTATATGTGGTTGTGTGGAAAAGAATTTTTTAGGGTTAAAGTGTTGATTTCGGGAAAATGAATTTAAGGCTTTGTGGGTAAAATCTTAGAGTTAGGTTTTGGTGAAATTGATGAATGTTTCGCGTAAAATAAATTTAACCCATTGATATATGAATTTGAGTAAATGAAGTTTGACGTGTTCATAATTCATGCTTATGAAATTTGATATGTGTATGGTTGGATTTTGTGGAGAAATGAATTGATGTGTTCTGGTGTGAATCGTGGATTGAATTTGATAATATGTTTGAGTTTGTTTTGTGTGGAATTTGAAAACCATTAGAGTTAAACGAGTATTAAGAATGGGGAATCTCTTAATGTCTTGTTTACTTAATGTTTGTTTTGAAAATCGTTTAAGTTAAATGAGTATTAAGAATGGGGAATCTTTTAATGTCTTGTTTACTTAATGTTTGTTTTGAAAATCGTTTAAGTTAAATGAGTATTAAGAATGGGGAATCTTTTAATGTCTTGTTTACTTAATGTTTGTTTTGAAAATCGTTTAAGTTAAATGAGTATTAAGAATGGGGAATCTTTTAATGTCTTGTTTACTTAATGTTTGTTTTGAAAATCGTTTAAGTTAAATGAGTATTAAGAATGGGGAATCTCTTAATGTCTTGTTTACTTAATGTTTGTTTTGAAAATCGTTTAAGTTAAATGAGTATTAAGAATGGGGAATCTTTTAATGTCTTGTTTACTTAATGTTTGTTTTGAAAATCGTTTAAGTTAAATGAGTATTAAGAATGGGGAATCTTTTAATGTCTTGTTTACTTAATGTTTGTTTTGAAAATCGTTTAAGTTAAATGAGTATTAAGAATGGGGAATCTTTTAATGTCTTGTTTACTTAATGTTTGTTTTGAAAATCGTTTAAGTTAAATGAGTATTAAGAATGGGGAATCTCTTAATGTCTGATTTACTTAATGTTTGTTTTGAAAATCGTTTAAGTTAAATGAGTATTAAGAATGGGGAATCTCTTAATGTCTTGTTTACTTAATGTTTGTTTTGAAAATCGTTTAAGTTAAATGAGAATTAAGAATGGGGAATCTCTTAATGTCTTGTTTACTTAATGTTTATTTTGAAAATCGTTAAGTTAAACGAGTATTAAGAATGATGAATCTCTTAATGTCTTGTTTACTTAATGTTTGTTTTGAAAATCGTTTAAGTTATACGAGTATTAAGAATGATGAATCTCTTAATGTCTTGTTTACTTAATGTTTGTTGTGAAAATCGGTTAAGTTAAATGAGTATTAAGAATGGGGAATCTCTTAATGTCTTGTTTACTTAATGTTTGTTGTGAAAATCGGTTAAGTTAAATGAGTATTAAGAATGGGGAATCTCTTAATGTCTTGTTTACTTAATGTTTGTTGTGAAAATCGGTTAAGTTAAATGAGTATTAAAAATGGGGAATCTTTTAATATCTGCATTTGCTTAACGATTGTCGTGGATGGAGTCAGTATATGCTCATGCATTTTCATTCTTTTTGTAAATCGTGCAGACCCGTGATAGGTGGCACCTTGGTAAATAGTACTTTGGCTTGTGATAGGCGGTAGATTTACAATTTACGTTCTTTTTAGTAAACCGTGCAGACCCCTTATAGGTGGCACCTCGGTAAACGGTACGGGCCCGTGATAAGCAGTACGTTTATGGTTTACGCTTTTTAGTAAATCGTGCAGACCCGTGATAGGTGGCACCTCGGTAATTGGTACTTTGGCCTGCAATAGGCGGTACAATTATGATTTACGGCCCTTCGAGGAGGGTTTTGGTTTGGAATTCCGAGTCCATGCATTTTGGCATATACGCATTGCATTAGGGTGCTTGGCACACGAGTCGTGTTTGAATCAAGTATATGATTGAGTGGTTTGAATTGGAATTGTTGTGGTAATTGTGTTGGAATTGCTAACTGTTATGTATTGATTAGCGTGTGTGCGGTGTAAGTGAAATTGATTGTAAAACTGTTTCGAAACTCAAGTTGTCATGGTGATTGTGTGGTAATTGCTAAGTGTTATGTTTTGGAGTTGTGTGTGAATGTGATTGAGTTAGTTTATGTAGTTTTAAGAAAAACATGCAGGGAAATCG
>NC_021163.2:35780427-35783770 GCF_000331145.2 Cicer arietinum | reverse complement strand
CCAATTGTTGATTATTATGACCTCGAAATAATCAGAATATATCAGTCTTTAACAAATTAAAGCAATATAGAAAATCGAATACGTCTAGCATACAATTAAGATCGAACATACAATCATACGATGCAAGATTTATTCAGATTCGTATACACAGTGGAATTATAATGCGGCATACAAGATTAACAATTAAAAGTAAAAGGATAAGGGATAGAATGCACCAAGGTTTATCCTGGTTCAGTTGTCAACGACAACCTACATCCAGTCCTGACAATCCAACTGGATTTCAGCTTTTTCTCCAATAGAAAGAATTGTGACTTGTTTACAGATTGTCCAGTTTCCTCGAAACCTATCTATCTAACACAATCTCTTTCCTATTGCTTAACCCCTTGATCCTTGCAGTCACTCGGCAGACTCACACAAAATCAAGTACGGCTCCTTCTTGATGAGGCCTCTCACCCAAGAAGATCGCCACCAGTTTCTAGCTGGATTTTTCGCAGTCGTTTCTTTACAGAGTATTTGTTACAAACAAAATAAAAGAAGTAAAAAGTTTGTCTTCAATCTTGATCAATGTATCTCACACGAATCTGGTTGTTCAATGAGTGTTTATGAGAACATTGTCTTTTTCTCTCAAGAATTCTTTTTCAGCTCTCTCAATGATTATGGATAATCTTTTTGGCTTTGATCTGAAAAAGCAATATCAGAATGTTAACAATATTCGATTTCATAATCGATGTCAGGTGTTTTGTTCCAATAAAAATCACACCAATCGATTACTTAATCGATTTACTAAGTCTCATAATCGATTTACAAATACGCATAATCGATTTGGCCACAAGCTGAAAGTTCACTGTGATTTCAAAATATTTCTTGCAATCGATTTGCCAATCGATTGTGTTCAAAACAGTGACTTAGCTATTTTCATGTTAATCGAAGTGCCAATCGATTTGGTATTGTTTGCCTGAAAAGTTCTTACCAGATGTTTAGTTCAATCGATTTCCCAATCGATTAAAACCAAACTTAACATGATTGAAATTCTCACAATAGATTGCCCAATCGATTGTGTTTGTCACAGGTCAAGTTATTTTTCAAATATTTTCTAAGCAATCGATTTGCCAATCGATTACCCTAGAAAATGGATTGTCACTGTGACTTGCCCAATCGATTTCCCAATCGATTTGTTTCAATCAGTTTTTACTTTGTGATGTGTACAATCGATTTGCCAATCGATTAGCCTGTAAAACAGGTTACCACTGACTTGTGCAATTTTCATTTCTAATTGTGCCAGTCGATTGCCTAATCGATTATACAACCACAAACAGTTAGATTCCTTACAACCCTTTTTATGAAATCGATTTCCCAATCGATTTACTCAGTGAATATTCAACTTATGTTGATTTCTTGAGTTCCAAGCAATTTGTCTCAAGTGTGTAGGGTTGAGTTATTGTTCCTGAAATTTTGCTCAATTAAAATGTTAGATTTATCATATGATGTATGAATATTGTATGTTTGTTAATTTTGTCAAAATTAGGATTAAAAGGACTAAAGTCCAACAGAGCTCAGCCATTTTGACAAAATCGATTTGCCAATCGATTTGGCCATTAGAGGAGCTCAGCCATTTTGGCAAAATCGATTTGGAAATCGATTGGCTCTAATACATGGGCTCAGTTATTCATTCAATCGATTTCCCAATCAATTGAATTAAGCTCAAAGTACAGTTTTCACTAAAAACCCTTAGGAAATCGATTTCCCAATCAATTGCCTTTAACACAGGGGCTCAGTTATTCATTCAATCGATTTCCCAATCGATTGATTTAAGCCCAGAGTTCAGTTTTCACTAAAACCCTTCATCCAAATCGATTTCCCAATCGATTGGATTAGTGGAAATTCTTATTTTGAGTTAGATGATCGATGGCTCAATTGGTTCATCAATGGATTGGCCAGTTGTTTATTACTTGATTGATTTAAGACTTATTTTGACTTCATTTTCATTTGGCAAGTATTATATGAACTTTTAGCATATGGAAAATCCTTTTAAGGTGCATGCTTAGTGGAAAGGTTATTTTGTGGATGGGAATGTAGACGGGAACGCCTGACTGGAGCTATGTTAGGAGGATCTTACGGGGCGCGTGGAGATCACTCAGGGTGTATAGTTTTTTTGGTAGAATGATCAGATTAGGTTGACATAGAGGGAACAAATGTCTTTATTTTGGATTGCGTTTGTTTTAAATTGGAAGATTGTACCTATACTAATATTGTTTGTTTGACATTTTATTATGATGGGGTCCATGTACCACTTTTTGAAGTGTAAATACTTTGGATTTGTATTTCAGAAAAACTATTCCGCTGCTTGAAAATTCTGTTGACTTATTTGTCGTTGTGTTACGACTTTAATATTTATCCAAAAGTACCTCCTTATTTACTTCTTTGTTATTATGAATTTTTTTTGGAAAAAAAAAATACACTCGCGCTGTTAAAAGTCGGGGTGTTACATTGTTGTATCAGAGCTTTGGTTTGGTTTTCTTTGGGGGCTGTGGAACCTTTGGTTATAGATTGTAGGTCAACATGTAAGTTGGGAGTTGTTATCTAATCATGCGTCGGTTTAGGTGGGTTGAGTTGTCAGGTCCGCAATAATTATTATGTGTTGATGTGGTCGGAAGCTAGTTTTGGAATTATTTGAAGTAGTGTTAAGACTCTACTTGATGATGGTTTTATAGGAAAACCATGCCGCCAAGAAGGGATGACATTCCAAGAGCCAATGCTAATCAAGACTCGACGTGATCTTGAAAAGAGGGAAAGATAGATCCGTGCTGCAGAGTCAAGAGGATTAGAAGACTTCCGTCGTTACAATCCTCCCAAGTTTAAGGGGGATGAGAATTCAGAGAAGGCGGATCAATGGATCCAAGAAATGGAGAAGATCTTCGAAATGGTTAACTATCAGGCGGGAGTGAAGGTCAACTATGCCACTTATATGTTGTTAGGGGATGCTGAGTACAATGGTTAACTATCAGGCGGGAGTGAAGGTCAACTATGCCACTTATATGTTGTTAGGGGATGCTGAGTACTGGTGGAGGAGTGCAAGATTGTTGATGAGAGCAGCTCACGAGGAGGTGGACTGGGAATCATTCAAAAGGAAGTTTTTAGACAAATACTTCCCGATGAGTACCAGGACTAAACTGGGTGATGATTTCCTGAAACTGCATCAGGGGAACATGACCGTTGGCGAATATGCTGCTAAGTTTGAATCGCTATCGAGATACTTCAGGTTTTTCCGTGAAGAGATTGATGAACCATTAATGTGTCATCGTTTCCAAGACGGACTAAAGTATGAGATTCAAGACTCTGTCTT
>NC_021163.2:35779608-35780126 GCF_000331145.2 Cicer arietinum | reverse complement strand
TCCACACCTGCTAAGACTTTGACAGTAAATTCTGCATGTTTACATTGTCAAATAACAATTCAGAATAGGGATTTCTTGGTTAATTTGATTTGTTTACCTCTACAATCACTCGAGGTCATTCTCGGTATGGATTGGATGTCTTACCATTATGTGATCTTGGATTGTGCTCGTAAATTGGTTCTTTTTCCCGAACCAGGAGTTGTTAAGTATCTAGCTGCCAACAGACTCCAAGTGTCGCTAAGAGAAGGAACTCGTGAGTTTTTGTCTCTGGCTAATGTGGAGGCAAAGATAAATGTGGACATAGAAGATGTGATGCTCGTCAATGAGTACCGGGACGTATTTCCAACGGAAATTCTAGGATTGCCACCGGTAAGAGAAGTGGAATTTTTCATTGATTTCCACCCAGGAATCGGACCTATTTCAATGGCACCGTATCGAATGTCGCCATTGGAATTAAATGAGCTCAAAAGCCAAATTGAAGACTTGTTGGAGAAGAAATTTATTAGACCAAGTGTATC
>NC_021163.2:35778445-35779538 GCF_000331145.2 Cicer arietinum | reverse complement strand
CTTAATAAGGCAACTATTAAGAATCGTTATCCTTTGCCACGCATCGATGATTTAATGGATCAATTGAGAGGGGCCGCGATATTCTCGAAGATTGACTTGAAGTCGGGTTACCATCAGATTCGAGTAAGGGAAGGAGATATTCAGAAAACTGCTTTCAGAACCCGTTACAGACATTATGAATATCTCGTTATGTCGTTTGGGGTTACCAATGCACCAGCAATTCTCATGGACTACATGAACAGAATCTTTAATCCATTCATTGACAAGTTTGTTGTAGTGTTCATTGATGATATATTAATTTATTCGAGAACTGAAGAAGAGCGTGGAGAACATTTACGTCAAGTTCTTGAGATTTTACGCGAGAAGCAATTGTATGCCAATTTGTCAAAGTGTGAATTTTGGCTAGAAAAAGTGAATTTCTTAGGACATGTGATAACTAAGGAAGGAATCGTTGTAGATCCGGCTAAGATTGAGGCGGTTCTTGCTTGGAAACAGCCTCAGACTGTCACTGACATACGAAGTTTCGTAGGATTGGCAGGGTACTACAGGAGGTTTATTGAAGGTTTTGCTAAGATTGTGACTCCATTGACACAACTTACCAGAAAGGATCAACCATTCGCATGGACGGAGAAGTGTGAGGAAAATTTTTAGTTACTAAAGAGAAAATTGACGACCTCACCAGTATTGGTATTACCGCAATCAGAAGAGCCCTATGAAGTTTATTGTGATGCATCTCACCAAGGTTTGGGATGTGTTCTGATGCAACATAAGAAAGCTGTAGCTTATGCCTCAAGGCAATTGAAGATTCATGATAGAAACTATCCTACTCATGATTTGGAGCTTGGTGCTATTGTTTTTGCATTGAAGATCTGGAGGCACTATTTATATGGGTGCACGTTCACAGTGTTCAGTGACCAAAAAAGTTTGAAATATTTTTTTGATCAGAAGGAATTGAACATGTGCTAGAGACGATGGATGGAGACTCTCAAGGATTTTGATTTCACACTGCAGTACCACCCTGGGAAGGCCAATGTAGTGGTTGATGCGTTGAGTAGAAGAAGTGTCTCGGTGTCTTCAACAATTATGGCTAGAC
>NC_021163.2:35777850-35778416 GCF_000331145.2 Cicer arietinum | reverse complement strand
ATTCGGAATGATTAAGATTTCGAGTGGACTACTTGAAGACATTGTAAATTCTCAAGATGACGTCTTAATTCAAGAGAAGAGGAACCTAATAGTGCAAGGGAAGACGATTGAGTTTAAGATTGGATCAGATAATATTTTGCGATGTAATGGTAGGATTTGTGTACCAGGAATTACAGATATGAGGAAAACAATTTTAGAAGATTACAGATATGAGGAAGACAATCTTAGAAGAGGCTCATAAGAGCAAGTTGAGTATTCATCCTGGAGCAACAAAGATGTATCAGGATTTGAGATAGCATTATTGGTGGCCAGGAATGAAGAAACATGTAGCGGAGTATGTATCAACTTGTCTAACTTGTCAGAAAGCGAAGGTGGAACATCAGCGACCTGTTGGGATGTTGCAACCTTTAGATATACTTGAATGGAACTGGGACAACATTTCCATGGATTTTATAACTCGATTGCCAAAAACAAGGAGAAAGAATGATTCTATATGGGTGATAGTGGATCGACTGACTAAATCCGCACACTTTTTGCCACTAAAGACCACCTATAAGGTAGATCAG
>NC_021163.2:35775920-35777267 GCF_000331145.2 Cicer arietinum | reverse complement strand
TGGGATGTTGCAACCTTTAGATATACTTGAATGGAACTGGGACAACATTTCCATGGATTTTATAACTCGATTGCCAAAAACAAGGAGAAAGAATGATTCTATATGGGTGATAGTGGATCGACTGACTAAATCCGCACACTTTTTGCCACTAAAGACCACCTATAAGGTAGATCAGTTAACAGAGATCTACATTGCTGAAATTGTGACATTACACGGAGTACCATCGAGTATTGTATCAGACCGTGATCCGAAGTTCACATCAACGAAACTACAATTGAGTTCAGCTTACCATCCACAAACGGACGGACAGACTGAAAGGACAAATCAGTCCCTGGAAGATCTATTGAGAGCATGTGTATTAGATGATAGAGGAAGTTGGGATGATGTACTTCCGTTGATTGAGTTCACCGACAACAATAGTTTCCACGCAAGTATTGGAATGGCACCATATGAGGCTTTATATGGGCGCAAGTGTCAAACGCCCTTGTGTTGGTATAAGGACGGTGAAAGTATGATTGTCGGAGCAGAGATGGTACAACAGACTACAGCTAAGGTAAAGAAGATCAAGAAGAAAATGAAGACTTCACAAGATCGTCAGAAGAGTTACGCGGACAAGCGTCGCAGACTTTTAGAATTCGAACAGGGCGACCATGTATTTCTAAGAGTCACATCTACTACTGGAATTGGTAGAGCCTTGAAATCGAAGAAGTTGACTTTGAAATTCATTGGACCTGTTGCTTATCGGATTGCATTGCCTCCGATACTACCCAATGTTCATGATGTGTTTCATGTGTCACAATTAAGGAAATATCTTGCAGATCCATCTCATCTGATCGAACCAGACACAATCCAACTAAAGGATAACTTGTCATTCGAAGTACCCCCTGTGAGAATTGATGACAAGACGATTAAGCGATTGAGGACCAAGGATGTTTCGTTGGTCAAAGTGATTTGGAACCCAATTACTGGAGATGCGACTTGGGAACTGGAGATCAAGATGAGAGAACAACACCTAGAGTTATTCATCGACGCATAATTTTTAGGACGAAACTAATTTTAGGGGGGTAGTAATGTAAGACCCATAATTTTAAAGTATACTTTATGTATTTTAGTGTATTTTGGTATTGAACTCGGAGGCTTTTTAGCCAAAGTTATTAATATTTTGGAGTTTATATGACCAAAAAGATATTTGATGCCCGATTAAAATTACTCGTCGATAAATAAATTAAATTAAGTACGGTGAATCCTTTACGAAGAATTTAATGCCTTATGGGTGAAATGGTAATTTTAATAAATATCTAGATATTTGGAGATATTTGTTAAAAGTAATTAATATATATAAATACA
>NC_021163.2:35772530-35775447 GCF_000331145.2 Cicer arietinum | reverse complement strand
GGGTGAAATGGTAATTTAACAAATATCTAGATTTTTGAGATATTTGTTAAGTTATAATATATATATATATGTTTGTTTGGAGGGAAAAAGAAAGGAGATAGAAAAGAAAGAAAAGGGAATAGAAAGAAAGAAAATTAGAAGGAAGGAAAAAGAAAAGAAAAGGATATAAAAAGGAAAGAAGGAAAAAGGAAGAAAGGAAAAAGAAAGGAAAGAAAGAGAAAGGAAAGAAAAAAGGAAAATTCATCTTCTTCCTCTGTTAAAGCGCGACCAAAATCCCTCCATCCTCCATTTTCGTTTTTCTTGGCTTCCTTTCTTCAAAAATAGAAACCCAAGGTTGGGTGGGTGATAGAACAAGGATTTCTCAACTCCACTCTTCCTATTTGATTCAAAAACGAAGAAAAATGGTATTAGGGATTCAAACACAAACCTCCCCGTTTCACCTAGATCTAAACGTCGTTTCAAGAAGTGATAGAAGGGAAGGTTGCTCACCTCCGTGCTACGGTGCTAGTGGACCAATTTTGGAAGCGGCGTTGCGAGCGGAAAATTTACCGGATTTACTCACGGTGCCGTAATCGCACGTTAGAGCTAACGCGAAGGTAAGGGCTCCTTCCAAACTTTTAGTTTGCATTTAGGGCCTTATTTGTGGTTGTGTGGAAACGAATTTTGTTAGGATTGGAGTATTGTTTTTGGGAAAAATGAATTTAAACTCATTTATGTATGATTTTGAGTAAATGAAACTTGTGTGTTTGAGTAGAGGATTGTGTCGATTTGTGTTCGTTGTTTTTGACGTGTTCTTAATTGATATTTATGAAATTTGATACGTGTATGGTTGAATTTTGTGGAAGAATGAATTGATGTGTTTTGATGTGGGTTGAAAGTATGTTTGAGTTTGTTTTGTGTGGAATTTGAAAACCATTAAGTTAAACGAGGATTAAGAATGGGGAATCTCTTAATGTCTTGTTTACTTAATGTATGTTTGTGAAAATCGTTTAAGTTAACTGGATATTAAGAATGGGGAATCTCTTAATGTCTGGTTTACTTAATGTGTGTTTGTGAAAATCGTTTAAGTTAACTGGATATTAAGAATGGGGAATCTCTTAATGTCTTGTTTACTTAATGTGTGTTTGTGAAAATCGTTTAAGTTAACTGGATATTAAGAATGGGGAATCTCTTAATGTCTTGTTTACTTAATGTGTGTTTGTGAAAATCGTTTAAGTTAACTGGATATTAAGAATGGGGAATCTCTTAATGTCTTGTTTACTTAATGTGTGTTTGTGAAAATCGTTTAAGTTAACTGGATATTAAGAATGGGGAATCTCTTAATGTCTTGTTTACTTAATGTGTGTTTGTGAAAATCGTTTAAGTTAACTGGATATTAAGAATGGGGAATCTCTTAATGTCTTGGTTACTTAATATTTGTTTTGAAAATTGTTAAGTTAACTGGGCGTTAAGAATGGGGAATCTCTTAATGTCTTGGTTACTTAATGTTTGTTTTGGAAAATCGTTTAAGTTAAATGAGAATTAAGAATGGGGAATCTCTTAATGTCTCGTTTACTTAATATTTGTTTTGAAAATCGTTTAAGTTAAATAAGTATTAAGAATGGGAATCTCTTAATGTCTCGTTTACTTAATATTTGTTTTGAAAATCGTTAAGTTAACTGGGCGTTAAGAATGGGGAATCTCTTAATGTCTCGTTTACTTAATATTTGTTTTGAAAATCGTTAAGTTAACTGGGCGTTAAGAATGGGGAATCTCTTAATGTCTCGGTTACTTAATATTTGTTTTTGAAAATCGTTTAAGTTAAATGAGAATTAAGAATGGGGAATCTCTTAATGTCTCGGTTACTTAACATTTTGTTTTGAAAACCGTTTAAGTTAACTGGGCGTTAAGAATGGGGAATCTCTTAATGTCTCGGTTACTTAACATTTTGTTTTGAAAACCGTTTAAGTTAACTGGACGTTAAGGAGGGGGAACCTCTTAATGCCTCGGTTACTTAACTACTACTTCCTGGTGAATTGTGTTTGTCCGTGAGAGACTACACAGGGGTTTGTCCGTGAGAGACTACGCCCTGGTTTAAGTTAAATGAGAATTAAGAATGGGGAATCTCTTAATGTCCTGTTTACTTATGTGTGTTGTGGTAAATCGTGCTGACCCGCGATAGGTGGCACCTTGGTAAACGGTAAGGGCCCGTGATAGGAAGTACGTTTACGATTTATGTTGGGTAAGTTGTGCTGACCCGTGATAGGTGGCACCTCGGTAAACAGTACTGACCCGTGATAGGTGGTACGTTTACGACTTACGTTTCTTGGTGAATTGTGTTTGTCCGTGAGAGACTGCACAGGTGTTTGTCCGTGAGAGACTACACCCTGGTGAATTGTGTTTTGTTGGTTCATTTTGTCTGTGTAGTATTGTGTTATAAGTGTTAAGTGTATGTTTTGGAATTTGGTGATAACATGTTTGATTGCAATACCATTTCGAAACCCATGACGTTGTAGTATTTGGTAAACGATACGGGCCCGTGATAGGCAGTACGTTTACGATTTACGTTGGGTAAGTTGTGCTGACCCGTGATAGGTGGCACCTCGGTAAACAGTACTGACCCGTGATAGGTGGTACGTTTACGACTTACGTTTCTTGGTGAATTGTGTTTGTCCGTGAGAGACTGCACATGTGTTTGTCCGTGAGAGACTACACCCTGTTAAATTGTGAATTGTTGGTTCATTTTGTCTGTGTAGTATTGTGTTATAAGTGTTAAGTGTATGTTTTGGAATTTGGTGATAACATGTTTGATTGCAATACCATTTCGAAACCCATGATGTTGTAGTAATTGTGTTATAAGTGTTAAGTGTATGTTTTGGAATTTGGTGATAACATGTTTGATTGCAATACCATTTCGAAACCCATGACGTTGTAGTAT